>NW_025961845.1:0-221428 GCF_023159225.1 Perognathus longimembris pacificus | reverse complement strand
GATAATCGAGACACAAATGTCCTTGGTCAAACAGGGCTGGTAGTAAACAAATTCTTCTGTTTTCTCTTTTAGAATAGCAAAATCAATTTATAAGACACATATTTGAAATCAAGTTTAAAGACATGAACAAGACATATACAGCTAATAAGGGAGAAAAGAACATGAATCATACTAGAAAATGGAGAGCATAGTCCCAGTTCTCTGATTTACTATGAACCACATAATCATAACTGAGCCTACTTTCCCTGATCTTTTTGTAAAAGTAATGTTTCATGAATGGTCACCACTGAGGAAAAGCGGTCATAATAATGTAGGTACAAAGTTTTGCGAAAATAGTTAAACTTTCAGAACTAGAATGGTCAACATATTCCTTGATAGGTTCCTGTGAACACTTTGCGTAAAAGTGGATGCTTTTCCAAAGACTGGATCATGGGCAGAACAGAAATGTATAGGAAGAAGGAATTCAGGATCCCAAACTCGCCTATTTGAAAAGCGTGTGAAAACGACTCTCAGGATTCCACTACTGAAACCTCGCTTATTTCTACAAAATCATACATAAACAATGGACAGGAAGAACAAACAGGACTCCCACTTCTGGGTAGAAGGCAGCATTGAGCACTTCCGTTGTCAAATGCGGAAGTGCTTGTGAATGACATGAGATCATAACCCGGAAGTGACCAATATTAGCCACGTCACAATACTAGTGACCCCACACGGGGGAGACAGGAGTTAAAAGTAACTGTTACTACGGAAAGGTCTACGGTGGACCAGGTTACTTCGTTGAGCGGAGAGCCTTCTTCACTAATTTGGTAAGTACAGTTCTCCTTCAGAGACATCTAACCATCATTTCCCTCGTTTCCTTTCTTCAGTCATCAGTCCCCAACTCGTGTGGACTAACTTTTCACTCTTTGATATACACTGTGACATTTCTGGCTACAAAGGTTCTTTGTAATTCCTTTACCGGAAGTCCCATGAGGTAGTCCCTGCTTATTTTACAAAATACAAAGTATTGTCCAACATATCACATAATCAAAAATGTTATGTCCCTGGAATTGAGAATGTAGCAATTTCCAATGTGTCTGTCTTCAAATTTACTACAATTACTCTCACTTTTATTTAGGTCTAACAATGATATTTCTATGGGGTTGTACACTTGTTTCATGCCCACAACAAATTTAATGCTGGAATTTACTAATATTTGAAACAGTTATTATCTGTAGCTATGACTCTCAGTATTGCCCAATGTTCCCTCAATTTATAGGTCATGTTCTGTTAGATATAATTACCTATAGATCCCTTGAGCCATAGTTCAAGTAAGAATACAGGAATATCTAGAAATTATTGTCTGAATTTATATGAGTTCAAACGGGTATTTACCTGTTTGAGACCTGCAAAAGTTGGAAAATTTTGAACTATTTAGTATAGATATCTACCAGTTAGAAAACATTTTCACAAATATGTTGAACACTTGTCATGAATGAAGTCCATTGAATGTTGGTCTATGACAAAGAAATTAATGATAAAGATTAATATACTTTGTTGACTTCAGTCCTACTGTTACAATTTTGAGATTTCTCCTTATTCCTTTCAAATACAATTGTTGCCTGATTATTTGCCTGCGATTAAACTGTTAAAATACAGCTGGATGAAAATTCATGAGTTTTACCACTAGAATACCTTCTTTCATAGTGTATCTTAGGTTTGCTAATTCAGTCTCAGTGGATGTCATTTTAATCAAGACAGGTAATTCATTATTGTCCATGTCCTATTTTTTAATACAGAGCAATTTCCTGTCCCTTGAAAATTTTTTAACAGCACCTGAAACATTTCCACAATTTATAATAATATGCACAATACAAATGGTGTTCTCTAAGTCCTTTCGATGAATAAATTTTGTTTTTTGCTGTCGAGTATGATTTTGGCTCATATTATGTTGGAGATAAGACTAGGCCCTTTTTAACAGTTAAAAAGGATGGGGAAGATTTACATTGGTTTGTTGCATAATTCCTTTGAATTGGTGCTTTCTTAGAAACCCATATGTAAATGTGGCAGGTATGTGAGTCACTGAAAGGGAATCATCTTTCTCAAGTCAGTGTGTATTGAAGACTTGAAATTTGTCAAGGAATTCCTGATGCTGAGTAAATTGGATACACTATTGGAAATAAGATCTTCCTAGCAATCTATTAAAAATGTTTTACCATTGATTTCGTGAGAACATGATTTATTTGTGAGAAATTTATTCATGTCTACCCGAGAAAGTAAGACACACACTGGTGATACTTGATTTTCTGAAAGCGCAAAAAACAAAAAGTCAAAAAACCTTCATTCATATTTGACAATATTAAGAAATACCAGTAGGTATTATAAGCCACTTATTACCCTGTCACTCTAATTAGATTCATGTAGTTTCTCAGGTGTCTTCTCTTAATGTTTAACCTTAGAAAGTATAACGTTCCTTTGGAATGAGTTACATGCAATGAATTGATTGTTGGCAGCAATTATTATGCTGGGAAAATCAATTATCTATATACTGCAGTGTATTAATATAAGATAGTTGAACAAACTATGGAAGCAAAACATATCCCTTTTTGACTTATTCACAGCATAGGAGGAATAAATTGCAATGTGATTAAAAAGCACAGCAAGAAGATGGGACTTTCTCTTCTGGATTTTGGCCAGTAATTATAATACTGTCATATACTGGCGCTAGAGGACATGAAATGATACCCTAAATCCAAAATGAGTTTGATTGTCCAGTCCTTCTAGTTGTGCTCCCATATATAGGAGACACCAGATCAAAGTAATCCCGGCAAAGTGAACACCTCATTACAAGGGGCTCTTTGCTCCTGGAGGAAGGGATGCACCTCACCTTTAATAGAATGCTTTATGTATAAGAAAATTGCATTCCCCGTTTTCTTTTTAGCCTTAAGCAGAAACTGTTTATGTTATTTGCATTTTACTTCAACATAACGGTTATTCATAAATGTTGCCAATACTTTTGTGGTACTATCTCTCTGTCCAAATTTGCAACTTTGATCTCATCATTTTTGGAATGTTCTAAAGTTGTAAGCAGCAACATAATCCTTTGTCAAAATATTGTAAAAATGGAGCCAGCAAGACATTCTCTAACTTTAATCTCAATATTCACAAAGCACACCAATTTTATACTAAATCTTGGCAATGTAATATTTAAGGATTTCATCCATGCATTTAGCTATAACACACAGATAGATAGATAGATAGATAGATAGATAGATAGATAGATAGATATAGATAGATATAGATGTATAGATATAGATATATATGTAGACATAGATATAGATATATACACCTGTTTTATTCCCAGGAAAAGTCAGGACTCACTACTAGTGCTTCATGTTTGTGATGCCACATAATTAGTTTGTCTTCAATAACTGGAAAAGGTAATTTTAAATTCAAAGCATGTCGTGTGAAACGAATAAAGTTTTTGATGAGTTTGATTTACAAATGAATGCTTTTTCGGCCTTAAGAATGATTATTCATAAAAAAATCTCGCAAATAGTTTGTTTTCTAAGCGGCCTAAATTTAATGAAAGGAAACTCAAGTTTCTTTGTCTTTCTCATTTTAAACCTAATTTCAGTTTAATACTTTAAAGACACTCCATCCCTCTTTGAATGAACAAGAAAAGATGCCTTCATGTCCCTTTAGATAAACAGTGTTGAAATAAGTCATAAACTATCTCCTGTTTTTCTTCTGAAAATGCCTGTAATTTGTGGATTAAGAAAATCAGTACTTACAGGATGTGCATCAAAGAACTCAAAAGTTAATGAGTTGAATATCTTCCAAGTTCTTCAATATTCTTTTGTTTCTCCAAAGAAATGATAATGTTTGAGACATCTGGTCTGGAAGTAATTCTTCATTGGTTTTCTGACAGAATTTTTCTCCTCACAGGAAGTGCAGATATTTCCCTGTCTACCAGAATGCAAGAAGGTAAGCATGTTCCCAATGTCCTTTGAAAAGAACACTTCAAATGGTTCCCATCATTTTATGTTTAACATTCTCAGTATGCAAAACTCTGTGGGGGAGATTCAATGGGATGGAGTTCAGAATTGAGACATTCTGATAATTGTACAGTGGAATTTTGAATTCGTACTATTGAGACATAAGAATGCAAGTAAATGCCTTGGCCTCAATGCACCTTCCCTGTCAACAGAGGACAGCGTGAATATTGCAAAACAGTAACCGCAAAAAGTCCTTCTATTAATGGAAAAATGTTTCCCAAATTAGGCCTAAGAATTCACAAATGGGAACTGAAATGAATTTGCTTATTATTTCTATGATAATATCAAAAGGCATAGTTATCATTTTTGTCATCACAGAAGGGAATTTGAAATTAATGCATACGTTGTAATTGGAAGAGAAGGGAAAGAATTACATTTTCTCAAAAATATACCAGAGTTGCTTAGATATTTTTCTTTGCAGGTGAATCTCTGGATCCTGAAAGGTTACTGCAATGCCCCTATGATAAGAGTCACAAGATCAGGGCCTGCAGATTCCCGTACCATCTGGTGAAATGCAGAAAGGTAGGGTTGCATTTCAAAATGAGGAGTTTGTCATACTTTACTATAAACATGAATTTGAAGCTTGATATTTGACTAAATGTGCTAAATATGTGTCAATGAAATAATAGACTACCTGGGTAGATGTAGTATACACATATTTGTATTTGCTCTTGTAATCTGATCTTTGTGTAGTGCAGATAAGAAATAGCAGTGCAACTTGTTTACAGAACTCTAGGATGAGTAGAACATTGCAAGATGTTTTCTGTAGGACAATCATTTCAGTCTGAGTGTAGCGACTTTATACTTGTTTCCTTGTTCACACTTAACTACTCTAAATCAGCAATTTAGTAAAGTTTCTAAAAATTAAGACAGATGCATTGCCTTATGGCAGGACATAATTCCTGAACCATGTTACTTTTCAGTAAACCTAGTGATCCTGAATTGATGATAACGAAGATGTGTCTTGCCTGTTTCGTATATTTTGGTGTATTTTTTGTAATGATACCACGACAGTTATTTTCACATAGAACAAGAAATCCTTCAAATGCTAATATAGTTATCTATCCCAATTCAATTTTTTGTGTTAAAAAACATTGCTCTGGGCAGAATACAATCTTCCCTTTGTTATGCTTTTCAAAGGATGCTCACTGATTTTATATACACGTGTGCACAGAAAGACACATACATATGCATATTCATGCTCATATGTTTTCAAATATTCTTATATCTAAATGCGAATATATGCAAATTATACTTTACATGCACATGGTATCACACACATGCACCAAGACACACAATGAGGGCATTTCCAATTGTGTTTTCGATCAATGTGTCTTACCCATTCATGTAGCATATATTAATAAATGCCTTTTTACTGAATAAGATGTCATGATTCTGAATGTTTTTAGATGCCAAAGTTATGTTTTAAGTATCCAGCATTTTGCTGCTGTGTCAGACCTCCAATCTTGTCATGACGAGTTTAAATCAAAGTACTTTTATGCGAAGAGAGTATGAGATATAGAGTCTGAGAGAATCTTATCCACCTCCAGCCCCTAAAAATTGTAAGAAACAGATTGAAGAAGAGTCGAGGTTGTACTAGCCCGTCCTCTTGTGCTAGACTGGTGTTAGTACAGCACACAAGCCCAAGGTAAAACCACAAGTCAAGCATAAAAACAGCAACCCTTTCCTTATCCCCCAATAATTTGTACTATTTTTATTTTTTACATCCTGGTTCAATAGAATCATCCGGACATTGCTGCCAAATTGGCTACTTGTCCCTTCAATGCTCGGCACTTGGTGCCGCGCGATCAACTCAGTAAACATATAGCAACATGTGAAGACCAAAGTTCCATTGAGGATGATGTAGGTAAGCTTGATACACGAAACAGAAATCAGATCTGATTCAGATTCAGTCTGTTACATATTGTGATTCCATTTTCCTTATTTTCCTTCTTGCAGTTACTATGACTTGGTCCCAACCCCAAGAGAAGAAATCTGGAAATACAGGGCATCGCCTTTCCTCTGAGGAAGACTGGGATAAAGGTAAAGAGCTTGATTAAATTTTGAGTTAGTGCTGTAACTGAATGCCAGTTTAGAGATAGATGCAAATAATAGAAAACTCTTTAGCTCAACATGAAATTTAATGTATGCTAACATAGAGAAAGCTATTATGCTCATCCTCATATATGAAGACATGCATTCAGAAATGATTTCTTTAAAGAATATATATAAAACAGGGTTGTCCATCTATAGTTTAGGACGCTTTCTTTTCCATGTTTATTATCCACTTAAATCATTGATATATTAGGTCCTTAAGGTGGTTATTATTTCATTATTACCTATGTCTTTCCTTGGCCATGTAAATGTTAGAGAAAATGTAATATATACCCTGGAGACAATATCCATTTTTCTGTTTGCCAGAATCCTTGGAAAACCCTAGCCCAACTTTTGTTTGGGGCAGAGCAGAGTCTTCTAGCCAAAACAGGTAAGCAAATGACATTATCACTTTGGCAAAGATCTATTTCTTAGAAATAAAGGAAACAATTATGATAGTTGGAAGAGCTGCCTTTTTCTTTTAGGAATAAAAAAACTTCCTCTTTTCAGAGAAATATTCAGATTGCTGTCTGAACGGTGATTGGTGAAAGCATGCATGTGTAAATCTGCAATTACTTCATGATCTAAAACATTTCCAGGGGCTGGGGATATGGCCTAGTGACAAGAGTGCCTGCCGGATCGGATACACAAGGCCCTAGGTTCGATTCCCCAGCACCACACATACAGAAAAAGGCCAGAAGCGGCGCTGTCGCTCAAGTGGCAGAGTGCTAGCCTTGAGCGGGAAGAAGCCAGGGACAGTGCTCAGGCCCTGAGTCCAAGGCCCAGGACAGGCAAAAACAAAACAAACAAACAAATAAACAAAAAAACATTTCCAAACAAATTCATTGATATCTATGGAAAGTCATACTCAAAATGGTCTCGGAGTACCATTCAATATTGAGAAAATGTTACAGATATGACAGTATGTCAGAGCCACCGTTCACTTTTCAATGACATACGTTTCGATTTAATTTTATTCACAGAAATAACAAATGAGCGGCTGAAATTCCTCTTCATGTAAGTAGCTACTAAAATCATAAGGAGATTAATTTGATTAAATGTAGTAAAAAGCAACTATACAGATACATTGTGTTATTTGGGTTTGTGTGTTATATGCCCTTTGCTCAACAAGAATAGCAGTAAAAGCATCATGTGTGTTTACAGCCTGTTTTCATTTTTCAATATTTTATTGCAAACCTTCACCAAATATTTGTGAAAAGGCCTCCTTTACATGGATCTGTGATACCTTGAATATTCTGTTTAAAAATCACACCAGATGTTCGCCCACGTATACAGTTTGTAAGGCAAGGATAACTTCCAATTTAGATTTTTGAAAGATCTCTATATGTGATTACAGATTAAAAGGAAGTGTGTTGTTCCCTGCTGTCACTTTCATATTCAACAAAATAACTTGGGAGACAAGAAGAAAAAGTTTCTGGGGACTCTGTGGATTGATGAGACAACCTGAGAAAATTTAGGAGGCTTATAGTTATATTTTCCTTTTATCCCATACTAAGTCACTTTCCACAAAAATAATGCCTCCTTTTTTCATTTATGGGTTGTATCTCATCTAATATAGAGAATTTTGGATGAAATATTATGACTTGGATCTCAAATCTTAGGATAATCATTTCTCATGTAGTCCACAATATTTACTATTTTTGTTATAAGACTTGGGGAAATTTCATATTTTGTGTCCCTGTCATGTGACACTGATTATACTTGCATAGGTGAGACATAAACAAACTGTTCTATTACTTAGATGAAACTTATTATGTTACCTAAACTAAGGTTAGAAGAAATGTACCTGTTTCATGATCATAATGGATTCTCTGGGTATTAACGTATTCACCTAACTTCAAGTGATTTGAAACACATAGAGTTTCATACCATAAGTCAACAGCAGTTGCCCATTGGTCCATTTCTGCGTATATGGAAGTTGAAAAAAGCAAGAAATTCTTTCAGAATAATAGGCAGTTGTTCAGTTTTGCATATCTGTACAACAACTATGTAACTTTCTATTGTTCTTAGGCAGAATCAGAAATGTATATTATCACACCTTCCACCATAATGCAAAGATCTTTTTGCTATTTTCCTTTGCAGAAATAATCCGGTGGCCTACTATTTGAGGACTACCTATTTTTCCTTGTCTTGCTAATGACATGAAATAATAAATATTACTTTCGGCACGTTGAATGCGTTTTCATTTCCACTAGCTTTTAAAACTTACTAATTTGGTTAGCTTGTATATTGTTTATAATGAACGCTGACATCAATGTTAGGGTGAAATCCTTTACTGAAATATACCTTTTCAATTTCTCTAAGAAGCATATTTAGATTTTACGAGATGAAAGATGACCATGAAATGAAAATCTGTATACATAAACATGTATAAAATTCTTCTATATCTTTTTTCAGTTAGATTTGAATGTGAAAAACGCTTTTTTGACAATGATCTCCCCCTTGCATTAAAAATATTATTAAAATTACCTCTTTTAGTAGAGAATTTAAATTTATATGGTCCACCATATGGGTGAGCCACAAAACTACTGCTTGATTGTGTGTGTGTGCGTGTGTGTGTGTGTGTGTGTGTGTTTGTGTCTTTGTTGGGACTATTTAATTTATAATTTGTAATTAAATTTTATTGACAAGGTGATGCAAATGAGTTACCATTATATAATAAAGCATTGAGTACATTTCTTGTCATTTTAGTTACAACCTCCCCCATTTTTCAGTATCTTTCAAAGGTCAGATATCCATATATACAAGATCCAGTGTTCCAAACTCATATCCAGTCACCACAGGAGGACTCCACCGGTTTTTCACGTAGTATATTAAACATAAGGACAATGATAAAATCCTCCTGTTCCCATGTCTTGCAGATATGATGTAACATCACTGGCAAAACCATATAGAAATATTATTTGAGAAGAAGTTTTATACTTTACAGACAACAAGTCTATGCCCCACCCAAGTGATAAAATATTTAAAATAACTCATGCGCCCTAGACGATTTATATGGCCATTGATAGCAGGCATTGTGCCCTTTATTTTCTTAGTTGCCTCTGCTGCACCAGGTACTGTGTGTTTGACACAATGTGTGCAAACGTCTCACTATGTTAATCAGCTTGCTCATAACACTATGCAAGTCCTGCACGTGCAATCAGTGAAATCATTCATTTTTACCACCGGGTTTTCAATTTTCAGCAGAAAAGAAGTTATCAAAGAAAGTCCTCCATTGGCTTGTCCAATAGAATGGGCCCGTCTCCATCCTACTCCTTGGAAGTTCATGAATGGTCTTAGTACGAGCTAGCCATATTCCACTATGAATAGAAGCACCCTACTACTGACCAACCACGTAGACTGACTAAGAAGCAACTTTGTCAATTTAAATCTCACTCCTGAGTTTAGGCTCACAGGCCCATGCTATATTCTTATTTATTTATTCATTTTTTGGTTTTTAACCATTAATTAAAGAGATTTTATAACTATTGTGTCAACTTCAACTAAAGTGTTATGTAGACACCATACTTAAAATCATTCCACGGTTCCAAAGAGGCCTGAATTTCCTCTTCCTTTACAAGGGTTCCTATAGGTGCAGTGGGATAAGATGTTGATTTTATGAAAACTATTTAGAGGTCATAATAGTTTCTGGTGAGAAAAATATTGAGCTACAATGCAAAATGAAGTCTCAAGGGAAGGGATGGTTCCATGATTGGTTTAAGTGGTCTCTGTACCTAAATATACACATTTTGGGTACTGCTGATCCCCTTGCTATTTTATTGTTGGGACATACAATATACATTATATTACTGGAACCATTCAATACATAATAGCTCGGTTAAACTCCTCTTGGTCATCCAAATTTGTAGACACTGAATCCCCCAAAATTAGTGGAAGAAAAGTGTCAATAATTTGATTCCTGTATAAAAACTAGTAAAGAGAAATATTATGCTGAAATCAAGAGCCAGATGATAAAAATACAAATGTCTCCTAAAGCAAAATTTACAAAAACATTTGTGTAAACCAATTCTAAAACGTATCAGGGGGAAAGATACGAGGGAGTTGGAAATGTGGGGAAGTGTGGGTAACATGATGAACTAGAAATATACTTACAGACTTACATATGAACCTCTAATCCTTTGGTACATCACTCTGAAAATAAAGGAAAAAATAAACAAACAAGAAAAAAAGAGGAAGTAATGTGGTATGAAATAGTTTATGGTCCTAATCTGAATCCTTTAGAAATAATGCCATTGTAGACATGAACGGATTAGATTCAATCAGTTGATCAGAGAAAATGAATAGGGACTTGATGAGCATCATGCAACCCCCAAGCTTATGCAGCTGATTGGGAAGAATTGAGAAAATTAAAAGGATCTCAAACCACTGCGGTAGATAATAAGGAAGACTCAGATGGCTCAGACACTGAGGAAAAATTATGCAATGAGCTTACTAAACACAGATTGATCCATGTGGAGAAAATTTTGCAATCAATTATAGCCCTATTGTCACAACATTATCCAAAGCAGCAAACTCCTGTAAAGGTAAAGACTTGTGGGACCTGCCCAGAATCCTGGCGGACTTTCATCCTTTCCCACCAAAACCTCTGCCTGATAGGGTCTCACAGCTAGTACCATTTCTGCCTGTGCTGTTTAAAGCGCCTGGTCCTCCTACAGTAAACGTGGCACACTTCCTTGGCTCAGACTTATCAAGAAGGGAGGACATTTCTGGTTTTCATTTATTCCCTGACTGGCAAGATGAAGATAACAAAAGAGTTCATCAGCCTTTGTCATTTAAACAAATAAGAGATCTAAAGAATGCTTGTTTTCAATATGGCCCTACAGTACCACTTACTCAAGTCATTCTTATTTCTTTATTTATTCATTGGCCAGTCCTGGGACTTCAACTCATGGCCTGAGCACTGTCCCTGGCTTCTTTTTGCTCAAGGGTAGCACTCTGGTCCTTGAGTCACAGCTCCACTTCTGGTCATTTTCTATATCTCTGGTGAGGGGTAATCAAACCCAGGGCTTCATGTACATGAGGCAAGCACTCTTGCCATTAGGCCATATTCCCAGCACACTCAAGTCATTCTTGAAACCTTGGCTACTAAAACTTTATGCCCAAATTGCCAAGCAGCCTTCAGGCCTTCTAAGAAAAAAGGAGGAATAAATGACTATATTCAGCTTTGTGCGGACATTGGGCCATCCTAGCTGCATGGCCTCATGCTCCAAGGGCCGACTGTAACAGAGTTCTTACACAAGCCTTGGATAGGGAGAAGGCGATGGCGACATTTATGTACTGCTCGGATGCCCGGCATTTGTTTTTCCTGCCTACTAATGGGCCACTTAATGGCTCACTGACCTAATCAGAAAAGTAGAGTTATTACTGAAATTTCTTCCCACTGCAAAAACGGGAAGCATTGTGTTACAAATTTCAGATCTAATTTGAATGACTCTGGCCACCAGATTTCAGTAAGCTGGCAGAGGAGCCAGCCCCTGGCCCCACAGAAAAATTTTGGAGCAGCTCCTTCTTTCCCCTAACCTCAAGCATATCCACCAACAACCTGCAGCAACAATCAGTTTCAAGGCTCCTCTGAGCAACAACAGGAAGTGCAGAACTGGATCTCTGTTCCTCTACCTGCACAGTTCTGACTTCTGAAATGGGATTTCAGCCCCTCCCTACAGGAGTCATTGGCCCACTTCCAAGGGAATCTGTTGGCTTATTGTTAGGCCGCAGCAGCTCTGCACTGAGGGGCTTACCTATTATTCCAGGAGTGATCGATCAGGACTCTAATGGAGAAATAAAAATCATGGCTTCAGTGCTTGCTAGTGTTACCACTATCCCGGCAGCTCATTCTTGTTCCTTTAAGTTGTCGGTGCCTCAGTTACTACAAACCCTAGGGGATAAAGGAGTTTTTGATCTTCTGACAATTTTTGGGTTCAAAACATAAAATGGGAATGGCCCGGGAATAACCCCTTCTCATATTTTGAGACATCAATAAGTTGAGACTACCTCTTGGGCTGTAAAAACCCAATCTTCTCAAGTCACTCCGATCCATTTATCTAAGAGTTTAGCAATATTTCCCATTGACCACTGGTTCAAATATAGGTCCATGGCACATATAACAAGTTATATTCAAATGCAAATTACTCACTAGCTGGGGCAACAAATGAGCTAATTCCTCCAGTACTCATACCTTAGTGAAAGAGATCAACAAAGAAACATGTGCTTCAATCTTACAGTGACCTTGGGGTATTCCAAAGGATATGAAACTTAGGCAAGACATGGGTGAACGATTGCCAATTTTCCTATTTCTATCCAGTCCCTTCTAGCTTCCTTGGTTACATGTAGCTCCAGTATTCATATGGCTGGCCTCTACACACATACTTGTCTAGCACAATGACGATCAAGTTGTCCACATCCTGGTTGTGGTGGGTAACCTATATTAAACAGGAAGTGCACAGTAAACTAAGCATATCTTAGACATGAGTATGTCCTTTTTGCCACATGGCAAACGTGTGCTCCACAAAGAATAGTACTAGCAATTAGCCACAGTGTTCATAATGATGATAGAAAAAGGGGGGAAAAAAGATAAAATCTAATGTACCATAAATGAAGAGCTTGGTAAGTTAAAAATAAGAAGGAATGTTATGGAAGGTAAGAAAGAGAGGGAAGGAATGAATGATATAAAGAAGAGGGACAGGGTGTTGAAGCGAAGGAAGACAAGAAGACAGGAAGGAAGACAGGTGGGAAGGGAGCAAAGAGGGAAAGAATGCAGGCAGGGAAGGAGGCAGGGACAGATGGATTGTGGTTTGTATTGACAGTTTGTGGGACAGAGTTAATGGTGGAAGTATGGAGGAAGAAGGGTCCGAAGGTAATCCTGGGGAATGAGAGATTACCATTACGTATCTGTAGCTCCTTTGTTGAATATCAACTGACTATAAGAATGCAGATTTATCTCTCCTGCTCTATGAATAGCCTAAACGTGAGATAATTATTCCCTGTGAGGGAGACCACAGTGTCCATGATTCTTTCGGTGTGGCTCACTTCACTTAGTATAATGTTTTCCAAGTGCTTCCATTTCCTTATGAATGGGGCGATGTCATTCTTTCTGATTGAGGCATAAAATTCCATCGTATATATGTACCACAATATCCTGAGGGGGATCTGTGTTGGTCCCATATTTTAGCTATGACAAATTGTGCTGCGATGAACATTGTTGTGCTGGTGGCTTCAGTGTCTTCTCTTTTTTTGGTATTACGGGAGCTCTATGTTAAGCCTTCTGAGGAAGCTCCATAGTGCTTGCCAGAGTAGTTGGACCAGTTTACAATCCCACTAACAATGAAGTAGTATTCCCTTTTGGCCACATCGCCTCTAAATTATTAATGTTAGTTTTTTTTGTTTTTTTTGGCCAGTCCTGGGCCTTGGACTCAGGGCCTGAGCACTGTCTCTGGCTTCTTTCCGCTCAAGGCTAGCACACTGCCACTTGAGCCACAGCACCGCTTCTGGCCGTTTTCTGTATATGTGGTGCTGGGGAATCGAACCTAGGGCCTCGTGTATCCGAGGCAGGCACTCTTGCCACTAGGCTATATCCCCAGCCCAATGTTAGTTTTCTTGATACAGTACTTTCTTACTGGGTTGAGTTGTTGAACACAGAAGATGACGCTGAGAGAAATAAATGCCATATTATGGAAAGCAGTTTTATATCACAGTTGTAGTACTTTCTACATGACATGTGTAACCGTAGCCTCTGTTGTTGATGTTCCTCTTGTATCCCCTTCTTGTCTTCATACCTAAACTATTACTATATCTTATCTGAGTACATTGGAAATCATGAATACTGATATTTGAACTAGGAAAGTGAAAGGATATACCAAAATCAAGAGACACAGGATAACAAGACAAATGACTTCAAAAGCAATACTTACAAAACTGTTTTGTGTAAACCACCTCAAGCACTCATGGGGAATGAAGGAAATGGGGCGTGTGGAGGGGAAATGTGGGACTAGTAAAAAAACAAGACAATGAATGTATCCAATGCCTAAGATACGAAACTGTAACCTATCTGGACATCATTTTGACAATAAATAAGAAAAAATGATTTAAAAAATACAGCTTCATTTCTGAGTTTCATATTCCATTTCATTTTTCTTCAGGGTTTTCTTTATACCAGTACCACCTGTTTTTGTTATGATGGCTATATAATAGATCTTGACACGGCACTTTTAAGAATAACGAAAGGAAGGCAAGAAGACTCCCAAATGGGTAAGATAAGGATTCCACAAGAAATATTGCCAGAATAATCCAGGACATCCAAACAATCAGAAACAACTATTTCCAGAAACTATACTCACTAAAGAATGAATACTTTAGGGAAAGAGGTAGATTTTTACAGAAATATAAACTGTCCAACCTGAGGCAAGAACATATAAATCAATTAAATTACCGCATGAATTATGACGAGATACAGGAAGCAATGAAATTTCTTCCAATATAAAAAAGGCAATCACCGCAGAATTCTAAAACACTTTCTAAGAAAGGGGAAAACACCAATATTCTCCTAGTTCTTCCGTGAAGTTGATGCAGAGCGAGAAACCCCAAACCTGTTCCTTGAATCAAATACAATCACAAAACCAGGAAAAGATCCCCCAAAAAGATATTTCAAAAAAATCTCACTTAGGAACAAAGATGCACAACTCCTCTACATAATATTACCTAGCAGAATCCAAAAACAGATTTTATAAGTCATGCATCATGGGCAACTAGCCTTCATTCCACAACTGGAAGCCTGCTATAGCAGATTCATAACTTTTAATGCAATTCACCAAATTGACATAGGTAAGATGAAGAATCACATCATTCTTGAAGTGGCTGCTCCAAACATTCAATGTTATAACACAGCAATAGATTTTCAAAGCCCTGAAGAAAATAGGATTAGAAAGACCCTTTTTAAAACAATGAAAGCCATATATATGAGAACAACTGCAAATGTCATACCAAATGGGAAGAACTAAAACCATTTTCTTGAAAACCAGGAACAAGACAATGATAATACCTCTCTCTTCTCCTATTTAATATATTTCTGGAATCCTTAGCCATAGCAAGAAAGCTCCAAATAGGGAGGATCCAAATAGGGAGAGAAGATGTGAAACTTTCCTGATTTGCTGATATTATGTTTTCATACCTGAAGGACCCAAATAAATCTCCTGCAAATTCCTAGACCTAACAAACCGTTTTACCAAATAGCAGACGGTAATTTGCAACAGTCAAATATTATAACTTGCTAATATATTCATACAAAGGGGATTCAAGAAACGATTCCCTCCAAAACCTACACACCAATCAAAAATTTCGCCATGGATCTAAAAACAGATTACACTGAAGAGGAAATAAAAATGATATTGAAATATATAAACATAACCATCATCATTGGCAGTATCTGATATGCAAATAAAAACAACCCTGAAATAACATGTTTCCAATGTCAGAATGAGTAATTATCTTAACTCAGGCAACAACAAGTGCTGGAGGGAATTCCCAAAAAGAGGAAATGTACTGCTCTGTTGCTGGGAATGTAAACTACTTCAACCACTCTCGAAAACAGAATGTAGATTCTTCAAAAGAACAGCCGTGGCACAGCACATGATTCATTCTGAGCAACAGGATCCAGGACATGACTAGAAAACCTGCACTTCTGTACAATAATAATTTCTCTGACGAGTGGAGTATTTCACCTCAGCACAGATATTCTGATGCTTATTACCAAACTAATATGCCTTTGGAGAAAATTCTCTATTAAAGAGTCTCCTGTGTTTGTTGGCCAAAGGATGCCCCTTTGTCATGAGACTCTCCTCCACCCTCCGCCACACATATAGAACCTCCTTGGGGAGACTTGTTTGCCCAGCTGCTCCAGCGAAAGCTTTTCTCAATTAAGTGGGAAGTCAATAATCTATAATAATTAGTCTTGAGGAAATAGTAGCTAGTTAATAAAGTTCTACGTTGAATACTTTGATCCTTTGTTGTAGAGCTGACAAATTATAGTATCAACACCCTTCGTAGTAGCAACAACCTTTGAGGTAGCAACATCTGTTACAGTAGTGACATCCACAACTTTGGTGTTTATATGAATATACTTATGCATTAATTTTACTCTTGAAATTGTGAATTGATTTCTAAACCAATATAAACCCTGGCCTTGCTAAATAAAAGTGTGCATTGGACCACTCTCCTTTGCATACCCTGTGTCTTGACTATGGTTAGAAATACACCGGTCCAACAACTGGCTTCCGGATCCAAGGACCTGATAATTGATCCATAGGAGATTGCTGAACTGCGTTTAAGCTCTCTCTCGAGTGTAAGTGAAAGATATTTTGATTGAAAGGAGAGAGGGGAACTGAGTGGTGAGCTCCTGATAGATAAAATGTTACAGGTTTATGGGACAAGCTAAATCTACTCTTTTTTCTAATCTTATTGACCATGTACTGAAACTTAACAGAGCTACGGTCTTGTGTTCACAATTAGATGAGTGCATGCAGGTGGTAATGGAGTATAATCCGTGGTTCCAGGAGGAAGATACTTTAGACTTAGAATTCTGGGAAGGAGTAAACAATAATGTGTAAAAGGCATATCAGTGTGGGGAAAAGGTTCCAGATACATTTTGGTCTAATTGTGCATTAATATGTACAGCTCTAATTATCATGCTTGCGATGCTTTGGTAAGATCAGCTGCTGAACTGGAGGTAGATGTGGAGAAAGCTATGAAGGTTTATAGTTTGTCCAAGGAGGCAAAAACTCAAAGTGGGCAGGAGTTAAAGAGATGGCTACACCTGAGCAAGCTCTTGCCAGTTATGCTAGAGAAAAGGTAGAGCCAAACTACCTATGTTTCTTCAGAAAATGAAGCCACTCTAAATAGCTCAGCAGGGCAGTCAGTGTGCTAAAGAGGCTCTCCATATCTGCCACGGACTTCAGCGGGGATGAGTCTTATAAAGAAAAAATTTTTGCTGCAGCGCCTGCCTTTCCTTTTCTGTTCTTCAGATTTTGACTCTGAGGACTTTGTTCCTCTCCCTCACTATCGACGGTTCCCCATTATTCGACCCCCTTGAGTCGATGGGGAAGCTCAGCCCTCTCATTATGAAAGTATCAATATGGTTTATATCACTCAGCTGTGGAAGGCGGTAACATTATATGCACCACAGGCGCTGAAGTTAAAGAGTTAATGTTGACAAGTGTTTCTGCTTATTAAAATTTGGCTCCTGAGGATTGGAAGATTATGTGTAGGGCATTATTAAAACCTCAGGAATATCTATAATGGTTAATGTGGTAAAATGATGTTGCATCCGCCAGAGCAGGCTAAAATGCTCACTACCTAAATGCCGCCCTTCACAAAATACCGCATGATATATGAATAGGCACTGGGGATTATAAGACCCAGAATCAAGTAAATACTCCAAAGGAGATTGACCAGTGGCTGGACGAGATATGTCTAGAGGCATTGGGTTGGGTATGTACCACAGTAAAAAGGATGGTTCTTAGGCCTGCTTTATTCAATGGGCCTAGGAACCCTACTTTGACTTCATATTGCGCCTTCAGAAAAACATCCATAGAACAGTACAAGGTGCTGCTGTTCACGATCAATTAATTAAATTACTGGCAATTGAGAATACTAATGAAGATTGTCAGTCTGCTTATCTACCTGCTAAGGAGATTGGGGAGGTACTTGCATATTTCAAGGCTTGTCGGAATGTATTTTTGGACACTCAAAAGATGAAGCTATTGGGACAGTCTCTGGGTGCCAGTGTGAAAGTACCCAAATCCGGGAAATTAAACTGTTTAGACTGTGGGGACAAGGGCATACTGAAATGAATTGTGTAAAAATGAAACTGGCAAATACAAACTCGCCTAGGAAATTCCCTTTCTGCAAACGTGGGGTGCATTGGGCCCAAGAATTTTGATCTAAAACTGACATTGCTGGACATATGCTTCCCCTTTCATCGGGAGCAGCACAGGGAGAAAGTACAAGGTGTTCAGGAAAGGGGGCAAAGGGCAAGCCTCATGGTCCCATTCCTATGAACGAGCCTTCCCCAACATCTTTTCGTTACAACCAGCCCAGATTGGGAGTGCCACAGTGGACCTTTTCTCAAGCCCATTCTGAACTTTCCCTGCTAATTTCCAGAATTAGAACTTGCATATACGGTCCCTTGCCATGGGGGACTTGGGGCCTTCTTCTGGAGCATTCCAGTTTCATTGCTAAATGGGTGTTAGTTGTACCAGGAGTAACTGACTCTGACTACATAGGACAAATTAAAATCCTTAAGACCTCCCCTGTACCTTATGATATTAATTCTGGTGATCGTATTGCACAATTGATTTTCTTTGCTTACATATTTATATCAACTTCTGCAAACCCTTATCAAGGAGGTTTTGACAGTATGAAATATCAATCTGTTTTCTGGATTTTCAATGAAGCAAACAAACCACCTTGTTGTAAATTTTATATAGGAAAGAGGCATTGCTAGCTACTGGCTAAGACATCACAATAATCATCCAGATTGAATGGGCCATCGGGGCAGCGTGACACAAACTATCAAATGCAGAATAAAAGGTGTCAGTAGTACACTAGATTCAGTTATTAAGCAAAATCTTGAATATCAGTATATTACTGATGGTGAAGGCCAACATTCCATTTTTGATCCATAATTTTTGTAAGTACCTATTAACGTAATTGTACTAGACGTCTTTGAACAGTGGGGAGCTCATTTAGTTTTCCCTTGATGTTCAGATGCATGTCTTTCTCAGTAAGATTACTTAATTGGCAGACAGATTGTCTAGTTTGCCGTGAGCAAAGGCCCTTATCTAAGGAAAAGTTGGCGGCCACAATGCAAGTTGTTGGAGATAAGTTAGCTTCAAATCATATTGAGGTTTCTATCTCTACCTGGAACTCTCCTATTTCTGTTATTAAAAAGAAATCTCACAAATGCAGATTGCTCACGGATTGTCGAGCTCTAAATGCAGCTTTGAGGCCTATATTTTACAACATGGCCTGCCCCAATCATGTATGATTCCTTTAAATTGGCATATTATACTAAGATTTGCAAGATTGTTTCTTTACTATTTTCTTATTTCATGAGGACCTATCATGCTTTGCTTTTACTTTAAGTCGGATTAATCTCCAAGGACCCCATGGAAGGTTTAAATGGAAATTATTGCCACCAGGTATGATAAACTCACCTACTATGTGTCAAACTTTTGTAGCCAGAGCACTAGAACCTATTAGGAAAAGATTTGCTCAGGTTTCATGTATTCATTATATGGATGACTAATTATTTGCTGCACCTAATAAAGATATTCTATCAGACTTATTACAAATTTTACCCTTCCACTTGGAAGAAAATGGTTTATTAGTTGCCCCTGATAAAATCTGGACAGAGGAGCCATTAAAGTATCTAGGATATTTAGTTTAAAAAAAACAAGCAATTATTCTCCAATTTATAAAAATTCGTACTGAAAAATTAAATACTCTTGATTTTCAAATGTTACTAGGGGACATTAATTGGCTTCATCCTTCCTTAGGCATTCCCACATATGCTTTGCATAATGTATTCTCCATTCTTCAAGAGGATTTAACTTTAAATAGCCCTTGTGTATTAACTAGTGAGGAAAGTCAGGAATTACTTTTAGTAGAAAAACCCCTGACTCAAAATTTCTTATCCCGGGTAGATTTTTGTGTCCCTAATGGGCTATTAAATCTACTTACAAAGTATACCCCACAGGGGGAATAGCACAGTTCAACAAGAGTTTGGTAAGTACCAGGCACACATTGTCTGAAATGTAAAGCACATGTCTGGAGATAATCAGCTTTCTTATCATGCAAGGCTGTAAAATGTGCCTGCAAATCAATGGGGAGGACAACAACTTGATTATCATCCCCACACCTAAATAACAATTCAAATTTGCATTACAATCCTCTGTTCTCCTCCCTTTTTCATTGAATGGCTTTAATGAAGAAGTTTTATACCAATTACCTTCTAGTCCTTTAAGGAAAATTTTTCAATAACAAATTTATATTACTGATAATATTTAACTTTCTAAGGCCATTCTAAATTCGCCTAATATTTTTGAAGATAGTACCAAAAATAACAAATGTGCTTTTTGGACAGAAGGTAAATATCAAGTTTCCCTCACTCCCTGGCAATAGGCACACAAAATGAATCACAGGCTGTTGTATACGCTTTACAGAATTTCTTAATAACTTTCAATTTAATCACTCAGTCGACTTGTGCAGCACATGTTCTATGCAATATATATTCTGTTGTTATTTATCACATAAACCCCCCACTAGATTCACTAAACAATTCAAAGCCAGTAATGCCAAAGACAGCATTTACTGTATGTCATTCACATTCTTTCTCATTCTAATTTGACAGGTCCCATGGCACGTGGTATTTTCATGTAGATGATTTAGTCCCTTTTATTTCGGCAAAAGAAGACCATGCATCTTGGCACTCTAATGCAGGTCATTTACCTGTCACATATAAAATTCCTTTTAGGGTTGGGATTATGTCCTTGTGTCAAGAATGGTTGCCTCATATACATGAAGCCATGGGTTTGATTCCCTAGGGCCACATACATAGAACATGGCCAGATGTGGCACTGTGGTTCAAGTGGCAGCGTGCTAGCTAGCCTTGAACAAAAAAGAACCAGGGAGTGTCCTCAGGCCCTGAGTCCAAGACCAAGGACGGGAGTAAATAAAAGAAAATTCCTTTTAAACAACCTAAGCAAATTATTGCTAACTGTCCTACTTGTTGACCTTTGCATTTACAAACCCTTCCGCTTGGTGCTAATCTTCAAGGCCTGGCTCCAAACAATAATTGGCAAATGGATGTAACACACATCCCTGAATTTGTCTGCCTACAAGATGTGCTTGTAACTATTGACACATTCCTTTTTTGGGAGGGGCACAGCTCTACCTGGTGAAAAATGGACTCAGGTCATTCAACATTTACTAGAAACATGTGCAGTCATGTAGATTTCTTCTCAAATAAAAACTAACAATGGACCAGCTGAATCCAGTAAATAAGTGAAAATATATTTAGAATTTCGTAATATCTTCCATGTTACATCAGTTGAATATAAACCTCAATCTCAAGGTAGAGTAGAATGAGCTGTACTTTGAAAAGACAAATTAAAAAGTAAAAGATGTTGAATATGTATAGTACTGAGGAGTATTCCACATCTATGAATAGCCTTTATAAAATAGACTGAGCTGTTATTGCAGAAGCACTATTTGTTCTTAAGTTTTTAAATTTGCCTCAAGGAGATGTTTTGGTCATAGCCAAGCAACACTTCCTAACTCCATGTATGTTAATCAAGCCACATCCTGTTTGGATTAGATTGGGGGTTGGGTTAGATTGGGCCCCTTGGCAGTTGTTAAACCAGGGGCTATGGAATGCTTATGTTTCTACAGAAGATGTCCAAAATTTCTGGCATCCACTCTGCTGAGTCCGACAAGGAGTGCCCCCAGAACACAAAGATTAGGGTAGGACATCCTCATCTATGCTATGAGACCATCCCAATCCAAGCCATGGCTGCCCACAGTCTCCATAAAAATACTCACAGAGGAAGGACAGCCCCTTTGCCCTTATGGGGACAGGTAAAAGCGCTGTCTCACAAAGCCCAAGAGGTAGTGCTATCTACTGAAAAAGTGCTGACTCTGGAACATCTACTCCTGCCTATGTGTGCTCTGTTAACCTGTGTCTTGTAACTCTATGGCAGGGGCTAATTCAGAGGTATTGTATTGGACCAGTATCTTTAAACCACCCTTATTACATCAAGATTTGTGGACCAAATCCCCCGTCTCTGCATCTATATCTAGTCCTGACTTAATCTCTCTCTGTTATCTGTCTGGCATTCCAGTCTATCCTATGGAAGAAGGACAAGATTCTAACATCTCTTACTCTCAGTTCTCTAAAGCTATCTGTCTCGGCAATTCTCCTTGTTAACCCTTTAGATATCAATATTTTTAATTCAACATGGAGGTTTATATAATCCCAGTAGAACTCGGCTGGTTAGACTGTCCTTTTGGTCTGTGAGATCTCACACCTATAAGATACACATCTCTCCTAGTCCTTTTGGTTTGTGGTTACAAAACTGCACCAAACATAATTTTGCTTCTGAAAAGCTATACAATCTCATACTCCATAAACCAATTATGAGCAGCAGTGGAGTTGCTCAATCTTACATGTCTTCTATGCTATCTTACATGTCTTCTATGCCATGTCTGAATTTGAAAGTGAGATATCCTCCAAAAATAGTTTGCTGTTATAGAATTATTTTCCACTTAATATCTTTGGGAATATCCTTTTATGTGACTCCATGGTAATTCAAATTTTGAAATCCAGGATGAATATACCTGAGTGTTTCCATGGTAATTATTGTAGTAGGAAAGAACCTGAATGTGTAACAGGTGAAAATTGAGCACAAAATATTTCCTTCAATTTTGTCTCCAAATATTTTGGAAATCATTACCTGGCTACTTTGATATCTCCTGTGCTAATCTGTTTATACTGAGCCATTTTGATAAACATTTCAATTTTTATGTGTAATTCATTTCTGAATGTTGGTCATATTTTTAGTTTGACACGTGGAAATAGTGTTCCAACTTATATCACTTGCATCCATGGCAACATCAATAGTGAAATATCTTCATTAATTAGGGGAGCATACATGATTATGTTAATTTAGTAGGAGTCATGAACACCTAGGTATGGCTCAGGGCACCTTGTTAGGACTGTAGAAAACATGGTCTTCTATTGAATCCAGTCTGAAATAAAGTCTTTGTTGATCCACTTAGAACACAAACATTCCCAGTATCATCTGCATATAAGAATATTAATGCGTTTTGCCGTTTAAATATTTTGCAAACCATATATACTCATTACAAACTGCAAACAACGGCCTGTACACGAACTATTCAAACAGCAGTTAACATGCATATATATTATGAAATTATAATCAATTTCTCTACACTGTCTTAAATATTTCTATTATATGATTAAACGCTTATATAGCTCAAGTACTTGGACATTGCACACTTACAAATGAAGATGCATTTATTGATTATGATTAAGGACAGAGAGACCCATGATAGCTCTTAGAATTGTCCTTGAAGTTGGTTGAATTACATCATTGCAAATTTTCCCAATTTTGATAGTATTCTTAAATTGGGTCATGATACAATCTGAAACAGTCCATTTTTATTTGTAGCCTGTTGTACAACAGCCCTTAGAAGGCAAAATAGAGCCAGACACTTAAAGAATCATACGAATAAAATATTTCAAATGATATTCATAAGTTTTCTTTATTTGGTTTCAAAAAGCCCAGAGTCATTATGGAATACCTGTTACAGTCCTTGGTATTTCCCATGGGCTCATAACAGAGAGGTATTCCAACCCTTGGTTTAGCCTTATGTCATGACCAACACTGTAAATTGTAAATTGATGGACCTCAATATAGAAGTGATACAGTTTCTTTTGTTACAAAGCACATGCAAAACCCACTTTAAGCATTTAACCCAGACGTCTAATTTATATAAATAAATATATGACTAGCAAACGAAGAAAGCTTTTATGTCCAATTACTATGAATCATTAACTCATATCTTTGGATAAAGTACGTTTTTTGGTACATTGCCTGATAAATTTGCTACACTAATTCTTAAGCTAAATCAATATTATACTTCTGTTTGCTCACAGTAAATCAATTTACTTTTCCTTCATATTTTAATGTCAATGCCCACTGCTGCTGTTACAATAAAAATAATATATGGATTCTTTGTCATAGTGCAAAACTCATGACGCTATTTTCTCTTCTTTAATCTGTGATTCCTTGTGATTTCTATTTGAATAACAAACAGGATGAAAGCTCAAGAATGCAGAGTGATAAGGGAATTTTAGATTCTAATTTAAATTCTTGGTTGATTTCTTCTTGTGAGTCCAGTGCAAATGTAAATGTAAGTATGTTCTTCCCTGCTGTCACTTGCTTGTTCCAGCAAGTTATTCTGGGGGAGAACAATAAAAATATCCTTGTCAACCTGCAGATTGATGAGAGTACCTGTGAAACTTTAGATATGTACTTAGAGTTTTGTTCTATCCTTCGTAAGACACTTTTGCTATAATGATGCTTTCTTTTTACATTTGCGGTTTGGATCAAAGTTTAGGCAGATAAATGTAGGTCAAATATTATCAATTTGATTTGAAATCTTAGGATTATGATTTCTTATGTACTCGTAATTATTTACTATTTTTGGCCTGAGACTAGGTGACATTACATGTTTTGTGTCTCTGTATGTATAACCTAGGATATGGCTTGTGGAAATGTGCCCGGGTCCTTAAAATAATGAGTATTCATTGATTCACCTGTACAAGTACCTCCAAGTGGGTCAAGACACACAAGTGTCCAAGTATAGTTTTCCAGAAGCTGTCCAATTAATTGGTTTCAGTGTATATGGAAGTTAAGAAAGCAGGGAATTCCTTCATGATAATAGGCATTTGTTCAATTTGCAGTACCTCTAGAAGATCCAAGGATGTGTCTAATGTTTGTAGACACAATACAAACATATGTGTTAGCACTCTATGCATCGAATGAAAAAAAATGTTTTTTTATTTATGCCTTTGCAGAAATAATCAGTTGCCCCACCGTGTTGAGTTCAACAAGTATTTCTCCTTGTCTTATCTATGAGTAAAAATAATAAAAAAAAAGTCTAATCATATGAATGTCTTTTGATTTCCTCTAATAATTGAGACAAGCACTCTTGCAACTAGGCCATATTCCCAGCCCTCCCCTAATCATTTAAACCTCCAATTTGGTTACAGTGTATATTCTTTACAATGAATTCTGACATAAGTGGAGGTGTTTCTTTCCTTATAGAAGTATATCACTTAATATTTGAGAAAGCACACTTAGGTAGGAGAAATGCAATTATGATCATTAAATGGAAATCTAAGTACGTTAACATGTAAAGTCCTCCTATGATTGTTCTTCAGTTACTTTTACATGAGTCTGATATGTTTCATTTCATGATGTATTCTTGCATGTAAGAAAGTATCACCAAATTTACCTCTTTAAAAGAGAACGTCAATTAATGTGACATTATGTAAACATCAATTTGGTGAGCCAAACACTTCTGGGAGTTTTTGTAAAAAGAAAAAATTCAACTCTGTGAGCTTTTCTTACTACGAAAGATTCTCAATATCGAAATAATTTCAGTGTGTGACAATATGCAAGGATTCTTTGACTTCTTTAAATAGGACGATTTGCAAGACCGAATGAATGGGAAATGTGGTGGGGAATACAGCAGAAAGGGCTCACCAAGTGAATTGGGTAGTGAGCAGAACAAGCTGAGCTAATCAAGGGACTTAGGAAGAGATATATCACAGGAAAAGAGGAACAGCTTACAGGAAGCATAAAGAAAGAGAGGTATATGCATATATCACCATTTTGGGATGAATTGCTTTACAATTACTAAGCATAGAGGACATAAGAATTTTGAGAATTGAATGTGACACTGAGCATGAGGAACAGACGTCTGTTTATTTTACTTTATAATATTATTAAGAATTACTAACACATAGAGTTAATGTGTAAATAATTAAGAATTTGAGGGAGTGGTTTGAGGGGTGAAGCAGAGGGATGAAGGGAGAAAAATCAGGAAGGGATAGCAGGTATGAGAAGAAATGCATATGTAATCACTATATGAAGCATGTTTCTGTAACCCCACTGTATATCATCCTGAAAATAAGAAAAAAAAATGTAAAAAAAAATAAGTGTAAATGCATTTTGTGTTGGGAAACTAGATTTTTCTATGTATCCAAAAAAATAACATTCAAAATGTATTAAAATTTGTGCATTGTTGGAAATATTACAAGTGTTGGTAGATAATCAGAAAGAAGAAAATTTTTGATTCTGTGTGTGTTTGTGTTTGTGTTTGAGTGCGTGAGTGTGTTGTGCCTAGTCTTTTGAAGTTATGTCTCATGGTGATCAACATAGAAATGCATTGGTAAGATAGGGTATATAAAATTTGTCAAACGTGGAAATTCCTCCCTCATTTTTCTCTTGTTTCACTTTCCAATCAACTGTTCACCATCTTTGAATGGTTAATTACAACTATTTCTATTTCTTTGTTGCATTCCTTTACCCTTTGTACTTCTCACAGTGTGAAGAAGTCATTTCCTTACTACGATAAAGAAAGAGACAATAGTAAGAGCTCCATGGTCTACTACAGCGACACCTGGTTTACAAACACAGAAAATTAAATCAAAAGAAATAATTTCAAATAAGGATTTCAAAATAAAAATAAAGAAACCTCCGGATTCCATATATTTGAGATCATTACTATTACCATGATTGTATGTGATTATTTCTCCATAGTATTGAGAAACTGTGATACTCTGCGTGGAAAATCCTAGGCATGTATGCCATTTTTACCACTCAGTGAATCCATTGGCTCTGTTTGCCGCTGGTTCACTTCATACGACATAATGTTTTCCTAAGGCTTTCTATATTCTTAGAAATGTGAGGATATCATTCTATCTGAAGAAAGCCTCGATTCTACTATGAATATAAAACCACTTTCTGTTGTTCCATTCATCAACTGATGGCCTAAAGAGTTGGTTACATATGTTGGCTATTTGAGAGAATGCTGCAATGAACATGATCATGGTGGAAGTTTTAGCATGGAATTCTTTATGATCTTTACAGTGAATGCCCACCATTGAGATTGCTCGATCATAATCTATGTGTATATTTTATTGCAGATTTGGTGTACTGCTTTGCAGAGTGTCTAAAGAATTTTATTTATTTGTGTTTCAATTATATTTTGTATTTGAGAGCCCTATTTTTTTAGTAGCTACTGCATATCTTCTCTCATATTCTGTGCTCTCCTCTCTCTTCATAATTTATCATTTGGAGCTTAGCAATTCCATGGACGTCTTTTTGTACAATACTGTGATTTAATGTGGTTGTTAGATTTTATAGAAATCTGTTAATCTGTACTCAGAAGCCCTAGTGTTTTTCCTCGTTCTTCTTGCATATTTATTGAATCCATTTTACCTCGAGTCCATGATCCAATTAGAATTTTTGGTGGTGTGAGGAGACACACATTGATGTACTTTTGGTTGGCGGAAGAGTTTAAAGTATTCTGCCTTAACATTTCTTGAAAAGGCTGTGCTTTTCTATCCAATTCTTTTGTCTTAATTATAAAAAACCAAGGTGTCATAGGTGTATATGTTGACTTCTCTGTCTTCAATCACATTTTCTTGATTTTTGGCCTTTTGTTGTACCAGGACCAAAAAGATTTTCAACCTGAAGCTTCCAAAAGTTTGAAAGTAGATATTAACATACCTCCAGCACTGTTCTTCCTGCTATGGAGTGTTTTGGCATCAACAAACTGAATTATCCTCAATGTTCAGATATTCCTGTTTCTAGAAAAGCGGAACGCAAAATCCACTGAGAAAAGAGCAACTTTCATTTAATGGACACAATACTTTTACTTTTGCTTTCTACAGAGAAACATTTGGTAAAGGGGAATTTCAAACAACTGACTCTTGTACATGTTGAAACACTGTCCTAAACTCTGTCCCAATACTCTGTTACACATCCAAGGTCTGGAAAATTACTCTATTCTTTCTTGCCATGTACCAGAGATTAAATGGAAGGAAGTGGAACTCTCCACAAGAATGCTATGAAATTCATGTGATGTCACTCAAGAGCATTTTCTGTCATTTGGAAAAGCTGTAGGAAATAGGATTATGCCAGGCAATCCTGAATTGTTTATCAATTACCTCAATATTCTTCCAAGTAATTATGTCGTGGTGTAGATAACATATAGATAGGTAGATACAAAGAAACTGACAGATAAATCTATACACACGTACAAAGGCTTTTCCTTTCTACATTAAAATATTTTTTACAAGTAGCCACCAGAGTTTCAAAGCAATATTTGCCTTACACTTTGTGGTCGATATGAAATTTGTTTGAACGAATCAAAATCTGCCATCTGCTATGTGCTATCTGCTATGTGCTATGTGCTATCTGCTATGTGTGCTATGTTGTTGCTGGTTGGAATATTCTGTAGATGTCGGTTAAGTCTAGTTGATCTACACAGGTTTTTAGTTCTGTGGTTTCTTTGTTCAGTTTTTGGTGTGTTGATCTGTCCAAAGGTGATAGTGGAGTGTTAAATTCCCCAGTTATCAATGGGTTTGGGTCTGTGAATGATTTTAGAGTCATTAGTGTTCGTTTGATGAAGTTGGGTCGTCCTGTATTTGTTGTGTAGATATATAGGATGGTTATATCCTCCTGTAGCAGAGATCCCTTTATTAGAATGTAGTAACCTTCTTTGTTGCTTTTTTAATGTTTTTAATTTGAAGTCATTTTTATCTGATACTAGGATTGCAATGTCAGCCTGTTTATAGGGGCCATTGGATTGACAAATTTGATTCGAGCCTTTAACTTTTACGAGATGTTTACTTTTGCTGGATAGATGTGTGAGCACCGTTGAAGACCTCATGCGTACCTTACAAGGCACTGTTGTGTAAATCTTTGACGTTAACAATTATATACAGATACCTGGAATACCTGTATATAATATGAGATTGGTGTTCCTGAAGAATACAATTTTGATATAACAACAAATCCTGCACCCTGTACTCAGTAGTTATGTATTTACTGTTACAATCATATGAGTAACTTTTGTTACTGTATTAATTTCTTTTGGGACTGGCAGGCTTTGTCTTTGAACCAATTTGATTCACTCGTTTTGAGCAGGGATACCCTCTACCCAATAACGTGAGGACAATGGAATCTGGAGTTCCTGTAAGTAAGGAGGGTCAGTTAGGGGCAGTGAAGAGAATAGAGTAAAATATTATGGGGGAGGGTCTTGATTTTGGTTTAATTACAGTGACGTGGAAATGTGGAGAATAGTAGAATTGGTAGAAAGAAGTAGTTTAAAAAGATAGACAATTCATTTAACAGAGAAGAGTGGAGGTGTTATTCCTAGGAAAGTATTTTTAAAGAAAGAGAATATGAAGAGGAAAATAAAGAAAAAATAGTGGAAGACACAAGCACAAAACAAAGAAAATTTATTTTCAAAAAGAGAAAAAAAAAAAACACCAGAAAATCAAACAAGCAAAACAATTTTTTTGCTAAATACAAACAGGTAAAAAAGGAATATAAAAACCAAATGACAATTCAGAAATGGAAAAAAAACACAATAAAAGCATAAATAAACTTGGAAAAGAAAATGGAGTCTTCCTTGTTTGGATGGGCTTTTTAGTCTCTGGTTGCCTTGCGATGGTCAGCAGTATATTTTGCTGCTTGCCATGTTTGACTTGCATTCAGTTTTTGGGGGTGGATCTACTTTGAACTGCATCCCTTGTTGGTGAGATCCTGGGTCGCTCTGGTTCACACAGATTGCTAGTGGGTCTTTGGTATCCTCTGTGGATGGGGCACATGCACAGTTTTGGGAACCCTGGCTCCACTACTCTGCAGTGGGGCCATTGCTTTCACTTTCAATTTAGAAATTTCAACAGTCAAGGCGGTGCAACTCTCTCTGAGACATGGCCTAGGATGACCCTCCTACCTGGGCAGGGGTCCTTCTCCTGGCCAGAGATAGCTCTCCCTGATTGGTCCCTCTTGCCTTTTTCAAAGATGGCCCATTCATCCTTGCTTTCTGAAGGCTTACTTTTGTTCCAGTCTGGTCTGAACCTATGCCAGTGACAAAGATGGCACTTTGCTCTAGCAATGGTGGAAGGGCTAAGCTCCAGATACTACTTCACGGGCACGAGTGAGGATGTCTTTATAGAGGTACTCACACTTTCTCTGCTATTTCAGCCTTTGGGTGCTCAGTCTGCAATCCAGGTCTGTCTGCTGTTGTCTGGAGGATTTTGTCCCTGTTGCTGTTGTGTGCTTCAGGTGCATGGAGTATGGGGAAGTGTGTGGGCGCCAGCACTGGCTTGTAGGTGCACCACCAACTGGAACAAAAATCTGTGTTTTCAGGCCAGCAAAGTATATTTTTTCTTCCTGGCCAATATCGCTGTACAGTTCTAACTTACTTGGACTGTCTTTCTAGGAATAAGATTTTCTCTGGTGGGGCAAAACTGTAATGTCAAAATGTGTTTACCTAGGGCTCTGCTGCTACTCCGGCATCTTCTCAGAAGTGAATTGGAAATCCTTCATGATTCTGCTTTGATAAGATTGAAGACGTGGAATAATGTCGATACTCTTGTATTTGCTGAAACTCTGTCCATGGACAATGTAAGTATATATTTTGGAGTATGCTACACTTGATGCTTAGAAGAATCTGTTTTTGATAGCTGTATGTTGAAAACCTTTGAACAAGTCTGTTATATTCGTGTGGAAAATGGATGTACTTCTACACTATCTCTGTAATCTTATCTGAGTATTTTGGAAAACGTGTATACTTGTATTAGAATTAGGAAATTGAAAGGGAATACCAAAATTGAGATACACAGAGTAAAAAAAGAGAAACAACTAAAAAAGCAATACTTGCAAAACTGTTTGTTTAAAATGCACTGAACACCACAGTGGAGGAATGGAAAGGGGGAGGAAGAAGGAGGGTATGAGGGACAGGGTAACAAACAGTATAAGAAATGTATACAATGCTTAACGTATGAAACTGTAACCTCACTGTATATCAGTTTGATAATAAAAATTTGAAAAAAAAGAACCACATCAGCGGTATCAAAATGCCTGATTTCAAGCTCTATTACAAAAGCATTATTAAAAAAATACAACCTTCTATTGCCAAAAAGGTGATGCCTGATGAATACAATATGGCAGAACACCTTCAAAGAAACCAGAGACTTGCAGTCAGCTGATATTTGACCAAGGAATGAGAGACATACAATAGAAAAATTAGGATCTTCAATTATTGGAGATGGGAAAAAAGGATCACCACAGGAAAAAAAAAATAAAAGCTTATCCTAGCGTGATAGCAGCACCGATATCAACTCAAAATGGATTAAGATTTCAACATCAAATGTGAATCCTCATAACTATAATAGAACAGAGTAGCAGAGACATCAGGTCTTCCAGGCCTAGGGAGGAACTTCCTGAACAGAGTCTGAGGCACACAACAGATTGATGAAAGATTGGAAAATGGGAGTACATTAAAATAAAAATTTCTGCACAGCTATGCACATGGTCATGAAAGCAAACAGACAGCCAAACAGCAATGTAACAGACAAATATTATAAAAGGTTAATGTTTCTCACATACAGGGGACACAAGAAACTAATCCCTCCTAAATCCAACAATTCAATCATGAAGTTCGCCATGGATGTGAAAACAGACTTCACAGAAGAAGAAATAAAAATGGTAATGACACAAAGAAACATAGCAACCATCAATGGAAGTAAATGATATGTAAATATAAACAACACTGAAATATCATCTTCCCCAAGTCAGAATGAGATATATTCTGAACTCAAGCAACAAGTGCTGGAGTTGACTCCCTGAAAGAGGAAATGTACTGAACTGATGTTGGGAATGTAAACTACTACAATCACTCTTGAAAAGAGTATAGAGTATCTTGAAAAGAACACGCAGGGCATAGCACATGTCCCATTCTGAGCAACAGGATCCAGGATATGACGAGAAAATCTGCACATCCACGTTTATGTTGCACGCTTCAAAAGAGCCAAGAAATGGAAACAAATCCAATGTCCCACTATACATGATTGGATCCAAGCAAATGGTATCTCTCTACAAGGGAATCCTACACAATGATTAGAAAACATTTGGAAAAAGGTATTCATTGGGACACAAGCCTGGAACATAGAATGGAACATTGGCTGGCTGATATGTCTATGTTAGAAATAAGTAACAGAGACATGATAAAGAAAGCAGGACTCAGGTACCAATTCACGGGGAGACAAGGAACGTGCTTGAGAGAAAGGTATCCAAATGTGACACACAAACACTAATATTTATGTACATAAATTCAGATGGATATCTATATATTACCCAATCTACAAGGAATTGTTTTATAGTTAATATTACTAGAGGCTTTAGAGATGAGATTGACAATAGATATTAAGGATATAATTTTTTGTTTTGGAAAAAATAATGAAAAAAGAAGTTGGTTTGTGCATGAGACAATGTGAAGGAAAGAGGCAGAAAAATGAGCAAGGACATAAAAGCTGTGAGAAGAAATTTATGCACATTTTTCTCTCACCTCAATACTCCCTCAAAATTTCCTTGATTCCTTTTTAAAAATTTCTTCATCTAACCTTTGTATACATTATTGGTATAATGAAATTTTGGTTAGCGAGTAACTTAAACTCCTATTACCTTAGCAAAAGCAACATAACTGGAAGTCAATATTATCAGTTGATTCTGGAGAATTTTGAGGCTCTCTTTCTAATTCTGATCTATTACATAGAGATAATGTGCCAAATTTGGTATACAACATCGAAGTTTTGAAACAATTGGAACATTTCAACACTAGTGATACAGAATCATGTGAATATTCACATAAATTTCAGATAATAAGGGATGCCATTTGATTTGATTAAATCTTTTTTTTCAAACCTACTGATAATCAAGACACAAATGTCCTTGGTCAAACCGGGCTGGTAGTAAACAAATTCTTTTGTTTTCTCTTTGAGAATAGCAAAATCAATTTATTAGACACATATTTGAAATCAAGTTCAAAGACATGAAGAAGACATACACAGCTAATAAGGGAGAAAAGAACATGAATCATACTAGAAAATGGAGAGCATAGTCCCAGTTCTCTGATTTACTATGAACCACATAATCATAACTGAGCCTACTTTCCCTGATCTTTTTGTAAAAATAATGTTTCATGAATGGTCACCACTGAGGAAAAGCGGCCATAATAATGTAGGTACAAAGTTTTGCGAAAATAGTTAAGCTTTCAGAACTAGAATGGTCAACATATTCCTTGATAGGTTCCTGTGAACTCTTTGTGTAAAAGTGCATGCTTTTCCAAAGACTGGATCATGGGCAGAACAGAAATGTATAGGAAGAAGGAACTCAGGATCCCAAACTCGCCTAGTTGAAAAGTGTGTGAAAACGACTCTCAGGATTTCACTACTGAAACCTCGCTTACTTGTACAAAATCATAAACAATGGACAGGAAGAACAAACAGGACTCCCACTTCCGGGTAGAAGGCAGCATTGAGCACTTCCGTTGTCAAATGCGGAAGTGCTTGTGAATGACTTGAGATCATAACCCGGAAGTGACCAATATTAGCCACGTCACAATACTAGTGACCCCACACGGGGGAGACAGGAGTTAAAAGTAATTGTTACTACGGAAAGGTCTACGGTGGACCAGCTTACTTCGTTGAGGGGAGAGCCTTCTTCACTAATTTGGTAAGTACAGTTCTCCTCCAGAGACATCTAACAATCATTTCCCGCGTTTCCTTTCCTCAGTCATCAGTCCCCATCTCGTGTGGACTAACTTTTCACTCTTTGATATACACTGTGACATTTCTGGCTACAAAGGTTCTTTGTAATTCCTTTACCGGAAGTCCCATGAGGTAGTCCCTGCTTATTTTTCAAAATACCAAGTATTGTCCAACATATCACATAATCAAAAATGTTATGTTCCTGGAATTGAGAATGTAGCAATTTCTAATGTTTCCGTCTTCAAATTTACTACCATTACTCTCACTTTTATTTAGGTCTAACAATGATATTTCTATGGGGTTGTACACTTGTTTCATGCCCACAACAAATTTAATGCTGGAATTTACTAATATTTGAAACAGTTATTATCTGTAGCTATGACTCTCAGTATTGCCCAATGTTCCCTCAATTTATAGGTCATGTTCTGTTAGATATAATTACCTATAGATCCCTTGAGCCATAGTTCAAGTAAGAATACAGGAATATCTAGAAATTATTGTCTGAATTTATATGAGTTCAAACGGGTATTTACCTGTTTGAGACCTGCAAAAGTTGGAAAATTTTGAACTATTTAGTATAGATATCTACCAGTTAGAAAACATTTTCACAAATATGTTGAACACTTGTCATGAATGAAGTCCCTTGAATGTTGGTCTATGACAAAGAAATTAATGATAAAGATTAATATACTTTGTTGACTTCAGTCCTACTGTTACAATTTTGAGATTTCTCCTTATTCCTTTCAAATACAATTGTTGCCTGATTATTTGCCTGCGTTTAAACAGGTGATATACAGCTGGATGAAAATTCATGAGTTTTACCACTAGAATACCTTCTTTCATAGTGTATCTTAGGTTTGCTAATTCAGTCTCAGTGGATGTCATTTTAATCAACAAGACAGGTAATTCATTATTGTCCATGTCCTATTTTTTAATACAGAGCAATTTCCTGTCCCTTGAAATTTTTTTAACAGCACCTGAAACATTTTCACAATTTATAATGATATGCACAATACAAATGGAATTCTCTAAGTCATTTCGATGAATAAATTTTGTTTTTTGCTTTCGAGTATGATTTTGGCTCGTAATATGTTGGAGATAAGTCTAGGCCCTTTTCAACAGTTAAAAAGGATGGGGAAGATTTACATTGGTTTGTTGCTTAATTCTTTTGAATTGGTGCTTTCTTAGAAACCCATATGTAAATGTGGCAGGTATGTGAGTCACTGAAAGGGAACCATCTTTCTCAAGTCAGTGTGTATTAAAGACTTGAAATTTGTCAAGGAATTCCTGATTCTGAGTTAAATAGGATACACTATTGGAAATAAGATCTTCCTAGCAATCTATTAAAAATGTTTTACCATTGATTTCGTGAGAACATGATTTATATGTGAGAAATTTATTCATGTCTACCCGAGAAAGTAAGACACACACTGGTGATACTTGTTTTTCTGAAAGCGCAAAAAACAAAAAGTCAAAAAACCTTCATTCATATTTGACAATATTAAGAAATACCAGTAGGTATTATAAGCCACTTATTACCCTGTCACTCTAATTAGATTCATGTAGTTTCTCAGGTGTCTTCTCTTAATGTTTAACATTAGAAAGTATAATGTTCCTTTGGAATGAGTTACATGCAATGAATTGATTGTTGGCAGCAATTATTATGCTGGGAAAATCAATTATCTATATTCTGCAGTGTATTAATATAAGATAGTTGAACAAACTATGGAAGCAAAACATATCCCTTTTTGACTTATTAACAGCATAGGAGGAATAAATTGCAATGTGATTAAAAAGCACAGCGAGAAGATGGGACTTTCTCTTCTGGATTTTGTCCAGTAATTATAATACTGTCATATACTGGCGCTAGAGGACATGAAATGATACCCTAAATCCAAAATGAGTTTGATTGTCCAGTCCTTCTAGTTGTGCTCCCATATATAGGAGACACCAAATCAAAGTAATCACGGCAAAGTGAACACCTCATTACAAGGGGCTCTTTGCTCCTGGAGGAAGGGATGCGCCTCACCTTTAGTAGAATGCTTTATGTATAAGAAAATTGATTCCCCGTTTTCTTTTTAGCCTTAAGCAGAAACTGTTTATGTTATTTGCATTTTACTTCAACATAACGGTTATTCATAAATGTGCCAATACTTTTGTGGTACTATCTGTCTTTCCAAATTTGCAACTTTGATGTCATCATTTGTAGAATGTTCTAAAGTTGTAAGCAGCAATATAATCCTTTGTCGAAATATTGTAAAAATGGAGCCAGTAAGACATTCTCTAACTTTAATCTCAATATTCACAAAGCACACCTATTTTATACTAAATCTTGGCAATGAAATATTTAAGGATTTCATCCATGCATTTAGCTATACACACACATATATAGATATATATAGATAGATAGATAGATAGATAGATAGATAGATAATTATAGATATAAATATAGATATATATGTAGACATAGATATAGATATATACCACCTGTTTTATTCCCAGGAAAAGTCAGGACTCACTACTAGTTGTGTGTTATATGCCCTTTGCTCAACAAGAATAGCAATAACTGCATCATGTGTGTTTACAGCCTGTTTTCATTTTTCAATATTTCTTGCAAACCTTCACCAAACATTTGTGAAAAGGCCTCCTTTACATGGATCTGTGATACCTTGAATATTCTGTTTAAAAATCACACCAGATGTTCGCCCACGTATACCGTTTGTAAGGCAAGGATAACATCCAATTTAGATTTTTGAAAGATCTCTATATGTGATTACAGAGTAAAAGGAAGTGTGTTGTTCCCTGCTGTCACTTTCATATTCAACAAAAGAACTTGGGAGACAAGAAGAAAAAGTTCTGGGGACTCTGTGGATTGATGAGACAACCTGAGAAAATTTAGGAGGCTTATAGTTATATTTTCCTTTTATCCCACACTAAGTCACTTTCCACAAAAATAATGCCTCCTTTTTTTCATTTATGGTTTGTATCTCATCTAAGATAGAGTATTTTGGATGAAATATTATGACTTGGATCTCAAATCTTAGGATAATCATTTCTCATATAGTCCACAATATTTACTATTTTTGTTATAAGACTTGGGCAAATTTCATATTTTGTGTCCCTGTCATGTGACACTGATTATACTTGCATAGGTGAGACATATGCAAACTGTTCTATTACTTAGATGAATCTTATTATGTTACCTAAACTAAGGTTAGAAGAAATGTGCCTGTTTCATGATCATAATGGATTCTCTGGGTATTAACGTGTTCACCTACCTTCAAGTGATTGAAACCCATAGAGTTTCAAACCATAAGTCAACAGCAGTTGCCCATTGGTCCATTTCTGCGTATAAGGAAGTTGAAAAAAGCAAGAAATTCTTTCAGAATAATAGGCAGTTGTTCAGTTTTGCATATCTGTACAACAACTATGGAAATTTCTATTGTTCTTAGGCAAAATCAGAAATGTATATTATCACACCTTCCACCATAATGCAAAGATATTTTTCTATTTTCCTTTGCAGAAATAATCCGGAGGCCTACTATTTGAGGACTACCTATTTTTCCTTGTCTTGCTAATGACATGAAATAATAAATAATACTTTCAGTACGTTGAATGCGTTTTCATTTCCACTAGCTTTTAAAACTTACTAATTTGGTTAGCTTGTATATTGTTTATACTGAAAGCTAACATTAATGTTAGGGTGAAATCCTTTACGGAAATATACCTTTTAAATTTCTCTAAGAAGCATATTTAGGTTTCACGAGTGGAACGATGATCATGAAATGAAAATCTGGATACATAAACATGTATAAAATTCTTCTATATCTTTTTTCAGTTAGATTTGAATGTGAAAAACGCTTTTTGTCAATGATCTCCCCCTTGCATTAAATATATTATTAAAATTACCTCTTTTAGTAGAGAATTTAAATTTATATTGTCCACCATATGGGTGCTTGATTGTGTGTGTGCATTTGTGTGTGTGTGTGTGTGTGTTTGTGTCTTTGTTTGGGACTATTTAATTTATAATTTGTAATTAAATTTTATTGACAAGTTGATACAAATGAGTTACCATTACATAATAAAGCAGTGAGTACATTTCTTGTCATTTTAGTTACAAGCTCCCCCATTTTCAGTATATTTCGAAGGTCAGATAACCATATATACAAGATCCAGTGTTCTAAACTCATATCCAGTCACCACAGGGAGACCACAGGTTTTTCACGTAGAATATTAAACATAAGGACAATGATAAAATCCTCCTGTTCCCATGTCTTGCAGATATGATGTAACATCACTGGCAAAACCATATAGAAATATTATTTGAGAAGAAGTTTGATACTTTACAGTCAACAAGTCTATGCCCCACCCAAGTGATAAAATATTTAAAATAACTCATGCGCCCTAGACGATTTATATGGCCATTGATAGCAGGCATTGTACCCTTTATTTTCTTAGTTGCCTCTGCTGCACCAGTTACTGTGTGTTTGACACAAAGTGTGCAAATATCTCACTATGTTAATCAGCTTGCTCATAACACTATGCAAGCCCTGCACGTGTAATGAGTGAAATCATTCATTTTTACCACCGGGTTTTCAATGTTCAGCAGAAAAGAAGTTATCAAAGAAAGTACTCCATTGCCTTGTCCAATAGTATGGGCCCGTCTCCATCCTACTCCTTGGAAGTTCATTTATGGTCTTAGTACGAGCTAGCTATATTCCACTATGAATGGAAGCACCCTACTACTGACCAACCACGTAGACTGACTAAGAAGCACCTTTGTCAATTTAAATCTCACTCCTGAGGATAGGCTCACAGGCCCATGCTATATTCTTATTTATTTATTCATTTATAGGTTTTTAACCATTAATTAAAGACATTTTATAACTATTGTGTCACCTTCAACTAAAGTGTTATGTAGACACCATACTTAAAATCATTCCAAGGTTCCAAAGAGGCCTGAATTTCCTCTTCCTTTACAAGGGTTCCTATAGGTGCAGTGGGATAAGATGTTGATTTTATGAAAACAATTTAGAGGTCATAATAGTTTCTGGTGAGAAAAATATTGAGCTACAATGCAAAATGAAGTCTCAAGGGATGGGATGGTTCCATGATTGGTTTAAGTGGTCCCTGTACCTAAATATACACATTTTGGGTACTGCTGATCCCCTTGCTTTTTTATTGTTGGGACATACAATATACATTATATTACTGGAACCATTCAATACATAATAGCTCTGTTAAACTCCTCTTGGTCAGCCAAATTTGTAGACACTGAATCCCCCAAAATTAGTGGAAGAAAAGTGTCAATAATTTGATTCCTGTATAAACACTAGTAAAGAGAAAGGTTATGCTGAAATCAAGAGCCAGAGGATACAAATACAAATGTCTCCTAAAGCAAAATTTACAAAAACATTTGTGTAAACCAATTATAAAAGTTATCAGGGGGAAAGATACAAGGGAGTTAGAAGTGTGGGGTGATGGAGGAGGTAACATGATGAACTAGAAATATACTTACAGACTTACATATGAACCTCTAATCCTTTGGTACATCACTCTGAAAATAATGGAAAAAATAAAACAATCAAGAAAAAAAGAGGAAGTAATGGTATGAAATAGTTTATGGTCCTAATCTGAATCCTTTAGAAATATTGCCATTGTAGACATGAACGGATTAGATTCAATCAGTTGATCAGAGAAACTGAACAGGGACTTGATGAGCATCATGCAACCCCAAAGCTTATGCAGCTGTTTGGCAAGAGTTGTGAAAATTCAAAAGATCTCAAACCACTGGGGTAGATAATAAGGAAGATTCAGATGACTCAGACACTGAGGAAAAATTGTGCAATGAGCTTAGTAAAGACAGCTTGACCCATGTGGAGAAAATTTTGGAATCAATTATAGCCCTATTGTCACAACATTATCCATAACAGCAAACTCCTATAAAGGTAAAGACTTGTGGGATCTGCCCAGAATCCTGGCGGACTTTCATCCTTTCCCACCACAACCTCTGCCTGATAGCGTCTCACAGCTATTACCATCTCATCCTGTGCTGTTTAAGGTGCCTGGTCCTCCTACATTAAATGTGGCACACTTCCTTGGCTCAGACTTATCAAGAAGGGAGGACATTTCTGGTTTTCATTTATTTCCTGACAGGCAAGATGAAGATAGCAAAGGAGTTCATCAGTGTTTGTCATTTAAACAAATAACAGATCTAAAAAATGCTTGTTTTCAATATGGCCCTACAGTACCACTTAATCAAGTCATTCTTAGTTCTTTATTTATTCATTGGCCAGTCCTGGGACTTCAACTCAGGGCCTGAGCACTCTCCCTGGCTTCTTTTTACTTAAGGCTAGCACTCTGCTACTTGAGTCACAGCGCCACTTCTGGTCATTTTCTATATCTCTGGTGAGGGGTAATCAAACCCAGGGCTTCATGTACATGAAGCAAGCACTCTTGCCACTAGGCCATATTCCCAGCACACTCAAGTCATTCTTGAAACCTTGGCTACTAAAACTTTATGCCCAAATTGCCAAGCAGCCATCAGGCCTTCTAAGAAAAAAGGAGGAATAAATGACTATATTCAGCTTTGTGCGGACATTAGGCCATCATAGCTGCTTGGCCTCATGCTCCAAGGGCCGACTGTAACAGAGTTCTTACGCATGCCCTGGATGGGGAGAAGGCGACGGGGACATTTATGTACTGCTCGGATTCCCGGCATTTGTTTTTCCTGCCGACAAATAGGCCACTTAATGGCTCACTGACCTAATCAGAAAAGGAGATTTATTACTGAAATTTCTCCCCACTTTAGAAACGGGAAGTATTGTGTTACAAATTTCAGATCTAATTTGAAAGACTCTGGCCACCAGATTTCAGTAAGCTGGCAGAGGAGACAGCCCCTGGCCCCACAGAAAAATTTTGGAGCAGCTCCTTCTTTCCCCTAAACTCAAGCATATCCCCCAACAACCTGCAGCAACAATCAGTTTCAAGTCTCCTCTGAGCAACAACAGGAAGTGCAGGGCTGGATCTCTGTTCCTCTACCTGCACAGTACTGACTTCCAAAATGGTATTTTAGCCCCTCTCTACAGGAGTCATTGGCTCACTTCCAAGGGAATCTGTTGGCTTATTTTTAGGCCGTAGCAGCTCTGCACTGAGGGGCTTACCTATTATCCCAGGAGTGATCGATCAGGACTCTAATGGAGAAATAAAAATCATGGCTTCAATGCTTGCTAGTGTTACCACTAAAATGCTCACTACCTAAATGTCGCCATTCACAAAATACCGCATGATATGTGAATAGGCACAGGGGATTATAAGACCCAGAATCAAGTAAATACCCCAAAGCAGATTGACCAGTGGCTGCAGGAGATATGTCTAGAGGCATGGGGTTGGGTATGTCCCACAGTAAAAAGGATGGGTCTTAGGCCTGGTTTATTCAAGGGGCCCAGGAACCCTACTTTGACTTCATAGTGCGCCTTCAGAAAATTATTGATAGAACAGTACAAGGTGTATTTTTGGACACTCAAAAGATGAAGCTATTGGGACAGACTCTGGGTGCTAGTGTGAAAGTACCCAAATCCGGGAAATTCAACTGTTTTGGCTGTGGGAACAAGGGCATACTAAAATGAATTGTGTAAAAATAAAACTGGCAAATACAAAGTCGCCTAGGAAATTCCCTCTCTGCAAACGTGGGGTGCATTGGGCCCAAGAATTTTTAACTAAAACTGACATTGGTGGACATATGCTTCCCCTTTCATCGGAAGCAGCACAGGGAGAAAGTACAAGGTGTTCAGGAAAGGGGGCAAAGGGCAAGCCTCATGGTCCCATTCCTATGAACGAGCCTTCAACACCATCTTTTCGTTACAACCAACCCAGATTGGGAGTGCCACAGTGGACCTTTTCTCAAGCCCATTCTTAACTTTCCCTGCTACTTTCCAGAATTAGAACTTGCATATACGGTCCCTTACCATGGGGGACTTGGGGCCTTCTTTTGGAGCATTCCAGTTTAATTGCTAAAGGGGTGTTAGTTGTACCAGGAGTAACTGACTCTGACTACATAGGACAAATTCAAATACTTAAGACCTCCCCTGTACCTTATGATATTAATTCTGGTGATCGTATTGCACAATTGATTTTCTTTGCTTACATATTTATATCAACTTCTGAAAACCCTTATCAAGGAGGTTTTGGCAGTATGAAATATCAATGTGTTTTCTGGATTTTCAATGAATCATAAAAACCAACTTGTAAATTTTATATAGGAAAGAGGCATTGCTAGCTACTGGCTAAGACATCACAATAATCAGCCAGATTGAATGGGGCATCGGGGCAGGGTGACTCAAACTATCAAATGCAGAATAAAAGGTGTCAGTAGTACACTAGATTCAGTAATTAAGCAAAATCTTGAATATCAGAATATTACTGATGGTGAAGCCCAAAGTTCCATTTTTGATCCATAATTTTTGTAAGTACCTATTAACATAATTGTACTAGACATCTTTGAACAGTGGGGAGCTCATTTAGTTTTCCCTTGATGTTTAGATGCATGTCTTTCTCAGTAAGATTACTTACTTGGCAGACAGATTGTCCAGTTTGTCGTGAGCCAGGCCCTTATCTAAAGAAAAGTAGGCAGCCAAAGTGCAAGTTGTTGGAGATCAGTTAGGTTCAAACCATATTGAGGTTTCTATCTCTACCTAGAACTCTCCTAATTCTGTTATTAAAAAGAAATCTCACAAATGGAGAATGCTCACTGGTTGTAGAGCTCTAAATGCAGCTATGAGGCCTATAGATAATTTACAACCTGACTTGCCCCAATTCTGTATAATTCCTTTAAATTGGAATATTATACTAAGATTTGCAAGATTGTTTCTTTACTATTTTCTGATTAGATGAGGACCTATCATGCTTTGCTTTTACTTTAAGTCGGATTAAACTCTAAGGACCCCATGGAAGGTTTAAATGGAAATTATTGCCACCAGGCATGATGAACTCACCTACTATGTGTCAAACTTTTGTAGCCAGAGCACTAGAACCTATTAGGAAAAGATTTGCTCAGGTTTCATGTATTCATTATATGGATGAATAATTATTTGCTGCACATAATAAAGATATTCTATCAGACTTATTACAAATTTTGTCCTTCCACTTGCAAGAAAATGGTTTACTAGTTGCCCCTGATAAAATCTGGACAGAGGAGCCATTAAAGTATCTAGGATATTTAGTTAAAAAAAAAACAAGCAATTATTCTCCAATTTATAAAAATTCGTACTGAAAAATTAAATACTCTTGATTTTCAAAAGTTACTAGTGGACATTAATTGGCTTCATCCTTCCTTAGGCATTCCCACATATGCTTTGCATAATTTGTTCTCCATTCTTCAAGAGGATTTGACTTTAAATAGCCCTTGTGTATTAACTAGTGAGGAAAGTCAGGAATTACTTTTAGTAGAAAAACCCCTGACTCAAAATTTCTAATCCCGGGTAGATTTTTCTGTCCCTAATGGGCTATTAAATCTACTTACAAAGTTTACCCCACATGGGGAATAGCACAGTTCAACAAGACTTTGATATGTACCAGGCACACATTGTCAGAAATGTAAACCACATGTCTGGAGATAATCAGCTTTATTATCATGCAAGGCTGTAAAATGTGCCTGGAAATCAATGGGCAGGACAACTACTTGATTATCATCCCCACACCTATATAACAATTCAAATTTGCATTATAAACCTCTGATCTCCTCCCTTTATCATTGAATGGCTTTAATGGAGAAGTTTTATACTAATTAACTTCTAGTCCTTTAAGGAAATTATTTCAATAACAAATTTATATTACTGATAATATTTGACTTTCTAAGCCCATTCTAAATTCGCCTAATATTTTTGAAGATAGTACCAAAAATAACAAATATGCTTTTTGGACAGAAGGTAAATATCAAGTTTTCCTCACTCCCTGGCAATTGGCACGCAAAATGAATCACAGGCTGTTATATACGCTTTACAGAATTTCTTAATAACTTTCAATTTAATCACTCAGTCGACCTGTGCAGCACATGTTTTATGCAATATATATTCTGTTGTTATTTATCACATAAACCCCCCACTAGATTCACTATTTAAACAATTCAAAAACAATAATGCCAAAGACAGCTTCACTGTATGTCATTCACATTCTTGCTCATTCTAATTTGACAGGTCCTATGGCATGTGGTAATTTTCATGTAGATGATTTAGTCCCTTTCATTTCGGCAAAAGAAGACCATGCATCTTGGCACTCTAATGCAGGTCATTTACCTGTCACATATAAAATTACTTTTAGGGTTGGTATTATGTCCCAGTGGCAAGAATGCTTGCCTCATATACATGAAGCCATGGGTTTGATTCCCTAGCGCCACTTACATAGAACATGGCCAGAAGTGGCACTGTGGTTTAAGTGGCAGCGTGCTAGCTAGCCTTGAGCAAAAAAGAAGCCAGGGAGTGTCCTCAGGCCCTGAGTCCAAGACCCAGGACAGGAATAAATAAAATAAAATAAAATTCCTTTTAAACAACCTAAGCAAATTATTGCTAACTGTCCTACTTGTTGACCTTTGCATTTACAAACCCTGCCCCTTGGTGCTAATCTTCAAGGCCTGGCTCCAAACAATAATTGGCAAATGGATGTAACACACATCCCTGAATATGTCTGCCTAAAAGATGTTCTTGTAACTATTGACACATTCTATTTTTTTGGGGGGGCACAGCTCTACTTGGTGAAAAATGGACTCAGGTCATTCAACATTTACAAGAAACATGTGCATTCATGTAGATTTCTTCTCAAATAAAAACTAACAATGGACCAGCTGAAACCAGTAAATAAGTGCAAATATATTTAGAATTCCGTAATATCTTCCATGTTACATGAGTTGAATATAAACCTCAAGGTCAAGGTAGAGTAGAATGAGCTCACTGTACTTTGAAAAGACAAATTAGAGTAAAAGAGGTTGAATATGTGTAGTACTGAGGAGTATTCCACATCTATGAATAGCCTTTAAAAAATAGCCTGAGCTGTTATTGCAGAAACACTATTTGTTCTTAAGTTTTTAAATTAGCCTCAAGGAGATGTTTTGGCCCTAGCCAAGCAACACTTCCTAGCTCCTTGTATGTTAATCACGGCACATCCTGTTTGGATTAGATTGGGGGTTGGGTTAGATTGGGCCCCTGGGCAGTTGTTAATCCAGAGGCTATGGAATGCTTATGTTGCTACAGAAGATGTCCAAAACTTCTGGCATCCACTCTGCTGAGTCCGACAAGGAGTGCCCCCAGAACACAAAGATTAGGGTAAGACATCCTCATCTATGCTATGAGACCATCCCAATCCAAGCCATGGCTGCCCACAGTCTCCATAAAAATCCTCACAGAGGAAGGACAGCCCCTTTGCCCTAATGAGGACAGGTAAAAGCGCTGTCACACAAAGCCCAACAGGTAGTGCTATCTACTGAAAAAGTGCTGACTCTGGAACATCTACTCCTGCCTATGTGTGCTCTGTTAACCTTTGTCTTGTAACTCTATGGCAGGGGCTAATTCAGAGGTATTGTATTGGGCCAGTATCTTTAAACCTCCCTTATTGCATCCAGATTTGTGGACCAAATCCCCCGTCTCTGTATCTATATCTAGTCCTGACTTAATCTCTCCCTGTTATCTGTCTGGCATTCCAGTCTATCCTATGGAAGAAGGACAAGATTCTAACATGTCTTACTCTCAGTTCTCTAAAGCTATCTGTCTAGGCAATTCTCCATGTTAACCCTGTAGATATCAATATTTTTAATTCAACATGGAGGTTTATATAATCCCAGTAGAACTCGGCTGGTTAGACTGTCCTTTTGGTCTGTGAGATCTCACACCTATAAGATACACAACTCTCCTAGTCCTTTTGGTTTGTGGTTATAAAACTGCACCGAACATAATTTTGCTTCTGAAAAGCTATACAATCTCATACTCCATAAACCAATTATGAGCAGCAGTGGAGTTGCTCAATCTTACATGTCTTCTATGCTAACTTACATGTCTTCTATGCTATGTCTGAATTTGAAAGTGAGATATCCTCCAAAAGTAGTTTGCTGTTATAGAATTATTTTCCACTTAATATCTTTGGGAATATCCTTTTATGTGACTCCATGGTAATTCAAATTTTGAAATCCAGGATGAATATACCTGAGTGTTGCCATGGTAATTATTGTAGTAGGAAAGAACCTGAATGTGTATCAGTTGAATATTGAGCACAAAATATTTCCTTCAATTTTGTCTCCATTATTTTGGAAATCATTACCTGGCTACTTTGGTATCTCCTGTGCTAATCTGTTTCTACTGAGCCATTTTGATAAACATTTCAATTTTTATGTGTAATTCATTTCTGAATATTGGTCATATGTTTAGTTTGACACGAGGAAATAGTGTTTCAACTTATATCATTTCCATCCATGGCAACATCAATAGTGAAATATCTTCATTAATTAGGGGAGCATTCATGATTATGTTAATTTAGTAGGAGTCATGAACACCTAGGTATGGCTCAGGGCACCTTGTTAGGACTGTAGAAAACATGGTCTTCTATTGAATCCAGTCTGATATAAAGTCTTGGTTGATCCACTTAGAACACAAACATTCCCAGTATCATCTGCGCATTAGAAAATTAATGCGTTTTGCCTTTTAAATATTTTTCAAACCATATATACTCATTACAAACTGCAAACAATGGCCTGTAGACGAACTATTCAAACAGCAGTTAACATGCATATATATTATAAAATCATAATCAATTTCTCTACACTGTCTTAAATATTTCTATTATATGATTAAACGCTTATATAGCTCAAGTACTTGGACATTGCACACTTACAAATGAAGATGCATTTATTGATTAAGATTAAGGACAGAGAGACCCATGATAGCTCTTAGAATTGTCCTTGAAGTTGGTTGAATTACATCATTGCAAATTTTCCCAGTTTTGATATTATTCTTAAATTGGGTCAATATACAATCTGAAACAGTCCATTTTTATTTGTAGCCTGTTGTACAACAGCTCTTAGAAGGCAAAATAGAGCCAGACACTTAAAGAATCATACGAATAAAATATTTCACATGATATTCATAAGTTTTCTTTATTTGGTTTCAAAAAGCCCAGAGTCATTATGGAATACCTGTTACAGTCCTTGGTATTTCCCATGGGCTCATAAAAGAGAGGTATTCCAACCCTTTGTTTAGCCTTATGTCATGACCAACACTGTAAATTGTAAATTGATGGGCCTCAATATAGAAGTGATACAGTGTCTATTGTTACATAGCACATGCAAAACCCACTTTAAGCATTTAACCCAGACGTCTAATTTATATAAATAAATATATGACTAGCAAACGAAAAAAGCTTTTATGTCCAATTACTATGAATCATTAACTCATATCTTTGGATAAAGTACGTTTTTTGGTACATTGCCTGATAAATTTGCTACACTAATTCTTAAGCTAAATCAATATTATGCTTCTGTTTGCTCACAGTAAATCAATTCACTTTTCCTTCATATTTTAATGTCAATGCACACTGCTGCTGTTACAATAAAAATAATATATGGATTCTTTGTCATAGTGCAAATCTCATGACGCTATTTTCTCTTCTTTAATCTGTGATTCCTTGTGATTTCTATTTGAATAACAAACAGGATGAAAGCTCAAGAATGCAGAGTGATAAGGGAATGATAGATTCTAATTTAAATTCTTGGTTGATTTCTTCTTGTGAGTCCAGTGTAAATGTAAATGTAAGTATGTTCTTCCCTGCTGTCACTTGCTTGTTCTAGCAAGTTATTCTGGGGGAGAACAATAAAAATATCCTTGTCAACCTGCAGATTGATGAGAGTACCTGTGAAACTTTGGACATGTACTTATAGTTTTGTTCTATCTTTCGTAAGACACTTTCGCTATAATGATGCTTTCTTTTTACATTTGCGGTTTGGATCAAAGTTTAGGTAGAGAAATGTAGGTCAAATATTATCAATTTGATTTGAAATCTTAGGATTATGATTTCTTATGTACTCGTAATTATTTACTATTTTTGGCCTCAGATTAGCTGACATTACATGTTTTGTGTCTCTGTATGTATAACCTAGGATATGGCTTGTGGAAATGTGCCCGGGTCCTTAAAATAATGAGTTTTCATTGATTCACCTGTACAACGCCCTCCAAGTGGGTCAAGACACACAAGTGTCCAAGTATAGTTTACCAGAAGCTGTCCAATTAATTGGTTTCAGTGTATATGGAAGTTAAGAAAGCAGGGAATTCATTCATGATAATAGGCATTTGTTCAATTTGAAGTACCTCTAGAAGATCCAAGGTTGTGTCTAATGTTTGTAGACACAATACAAACATATGTGTTAGCACTCTATGCATCGAAACAAAAAAAATGTGTTTTTATTTATTCCTTTGCATAAATAATCAGTTGTCCCACCGTGTGTTCAACAAGTATTTCTCCTTGTCTTATCTATGACTAAAAATAATAAAAAAAATGTCTAATCATATGAAAGTCTTTTGATTTCCCCTAATAATTGAGACAAGCACACTTGCAACCAGGCCATATTCCCAGCCCTCCCCTAATCATTGAAACCTCCAATTTGGTTACAGTGTATATTCTTTACAATGAATTCTGACATAAGTGGAGGTGTTTCTTTCCTTACAGAAGTATATCACTTAATATTTGAGAAAGCACACTTAGGTAGGAGAAATGCAATTATGATCATTAAATGGAAATCTAAGTACGTTAACATGTAAAGACCTCCTATGATTGTTCTTCAGTTTCTTTTACATGAGTCTGATATGTTTCATTTCATTATGTATTCTTGCATGTAAGAAAGTATCACCAAATATACCTCTTTAAAACAGAACATCAATTTATGTGACATTATGTGAACATCAATTTGGTGAGCCAAACACTTCTGGGAGTTTTTGTAAAAAGAAAAAATTCAACTCTGTGAGCTTTTCTTACTACGAAAGATCCTCAATATCGAAATAATTTCAGTGTGTGACAATACGCAAGGATTCTTTGACTTCTTTAAATAGGACGATTTGCAAGACTGAATGAATGGGAAATGTGGTGGGGAATAGCGCAGAAAGGGCTCACCAAGTGAATTGGGTAGTGAGAGAACAAACTGAGCTTTGAATCAAGGGACTTAGGAAGAGATATATCACAGGAAAAGAGGAACAGATTACAGGAAGCATAAAGAAAGAGAGGTATATGCATATATCACCATTTTGGGATGAATTGCCTTACAATTACTAAGCATAGAGGACATAAGAATTTTGAGAATTGAATGTGACACTGAGCATGAAGGATCAGACGTCTGTTTATTTTACTTTATAATATTATTAAGAATTACTAACACATAGAGTTAATGTGTAAATAATTAAGAAATTGAGGGAGTGGTTTTAGGGGTGAAGCAGAGGGATGAAGGGAGAAAAATCAGGAAGGGATAGCAGGTATGAGAAGAAATGCATATGTAATCACTATATGAAGCATGTTTCTGTAACCCCACTGTACATCATCCTAAAAATAAGAAAGAAAATATAAAAAAAATTAAGTGTAAATGCATTTTGTGTTGGGAAACTATATTTTTCTATGTATCCAAAAAATAACATTCAAAATTTATTAAAATTTGTGCATTGCTGGAAATATTACAAGTGTTTGGTAGATAATCAAAAAGAATAAAATTTTTGATTGTGTGTGTGAGTTTGTGTGTGCGTGTGGGGGGTGTGTTTGAGTGAGTGACTGTGTGTGTGTGCCTAGTCTTTTGAAGTTATGTCTCATGGTGATCACATAGAAATGCATTGGTAAGGTAGGGAATATAAAATTTGTCAAACGTGGTAATTCCTCCCTCATTTTTCTCTTGCTTCCCTCTGCAATCAACTGTTCACCAACTTTGAATGGTTAATTACAACAATTTCTATTCCTTTGTTGCATTCCTTTACCCTTTGTACTTCTCAAAGTGTGAAGAAGTCATTTCCTTACTACGATAAAGAAAGAGACAATAGTAAGAGCTCCATGGTCTACTACAGCGACACCTGGTTTACAAACACAGAAAATTAAATGAAAAGAAATAATTTCAAATAAGGATTTCAAAGTAAAAATAAAGAAACCTCCGGATTCCATATATTTGAGATCATTACTAGTACCATGATTGTTTGTGATCCAAACTATTGAGAAACTGCGATACTCTGCATGGACAATCCTAGGCATGTATGCCATTTTTACAACTCAGCGAATCCATTGGCTCTGTTTGCCGCTGGTTCACTTCGTACGACATAATGTTTTCCTAAGGCTTTCCATTTCCTTACAAATGAGAGGATGTCATTCTTTCTGAAGGAAGCCTAGAATTCCACTATGAATATAAAACCACTTTCTGTTGTTCCATTCATCAACTGATGGCCAGAAGATTTGGTTACATACGTTGGCTATTTGAGAGAATGCTGCAATGATCATGATCATGGTGGAAGTTTTAGCATGGAATTTTTTATGATCTTTACAGTGAATGCCCACCTTTGAGATTGCTTGATCATAATCTTTGTGTATATTTTATTGCGGATTTGGTATACTGCTATGCAGAGTGTCTAAAGAATTTTATTCTTTTGAGTTTCAAATATATTTTGTATTTGAGAGCCCTATTTGTTTAGTAGCTACTTCATATCTTCTCTCATATTCTGTGCTCTCCTCTCTCTTCATAATTTGACATATGGAACTTAGCAATTCCATGGACGTCTTTTTGTACAATACTGTGATTTAATGTGGTTGTTAGATTTTATACAAATCTGTTAATCTGTGCTCAGAAGCCCTAGTGTTTGTCCTCGTTCTTCTTGCATATTTATTGTATCCATTTTACCTCGAGTCCCTGATCCAATTAGAATTTTTGGTGGTGTGAGGAGACACACAAGGATGTACTTTTGTTTGGTGGAAGAGTTTAAAGTATTCTGCCTTACCATTTCTTGAAAAGGCTGTGCTTTTCTATCCAATTCTTTTGTCTTAATTATAAAAAACCAAGGTGTCATAGGTGTATATGTTGACTTCTCTGTCTTCAATCACATTTTCTTGATTTTTGAACTTTTGTTGTACCAGGACCAAAAAGATTTTCAACCTGAAGCTTCCAAAAGTTTCAAAGTAGATATTAACATACCTCCAGCACTGTTCTTCCTGCTATGGAGTGTTTTGGCATCAACAAACTAAATTATCCTTGATGTTCAGATATTCATGTTTCTAGAAAAGCTGAACGCAAAATCCACTGAGAAAAGAGCCACTCTCATTTAATGACACAATACTTTTACTTTTGCTTTCTACAGAGAAACATTTGGTAAAGGGGACTTTCAAAAAACGGACTCTTGTACACGTTGAAACACTGTCCTAAACTCTGACCCAATACTCCGTTACACATCCAAGGTATGGAAAATTACTCTATTCTTTCTTGCCATGTACCAGAGTTTAAATGGAAGGAAGTGGAACTCTCCACAAGAATGCTAGGAAATTCATGTGATGTCACTCAAGAGCATTTTCTGTCATTTGGAAAAGCTGTAGGAAATAGGATCATGCCAGACAATCCTGAATTGTTTATCAATTACCTCAATATTCTGCCAAGTAATTATGTTGTGGTGTAGATAACATGTAGATAGGTAGATACAAAGAGAAACTGACAGATAAATCTATACATACGTACAAAGCCTTTTTTCCTTTCTACATTAAAATATTTTTTACAAGTAGCCACCAGAGTTTCCCAACAATATTTACCTTACACTTTGTGGTCGATATGAAATTTATTTGAACGAATCAAAATCTGGTATCTGCTATGTGCTATCTGCTATGTGCTATCTGCTATGTGCTATGTGCTATCTGCTATGTGCTATGTGCTATCTGCTATGTGTGCTATGTTGTTGTTGGTTGGAATATTCTGTAGATGTCGGTTAAGTCTAGTTGATCTACGCAGGTTTTTAGTTCTGTGGTTCCTTTGTTCACTTTTTGGTGTGTTGATCTGTCCAAAGGTGATAGTGGAGTGTTAAATTACCCAGTTATCAATATGATTGAGTCTGTGAATTATTTTCGAGTCAGTAGTGTTCGGTTAGGTCGTCCTGTATTTGGTGTGTAGATATATAGGATGGTTATATCCTCCTGTAGTAGAGATCCCTTTATTAGAATGTAGTAACCTTCTTTGTTTCTTTTTTAATGTTTTTAATTTGAAGTCAATTTTATCTGATACTAGGATTGCAATGAGAGCCTGTTTATTGGAGCCATTGGATTGACAGACTTGATTCCATCCTTTCACTTTTACGAGATGTTTACTTTTGCTGGATAGATGTGTGGGCACCGTTAAAGACATCATGCATACCTTACCAGGCTTTGTTGTGTAAATCTTTGACGTTAACAATTATATACAGATACCTTGAATACCTGTACATAATATGAGATTGGTGTTCCTGAAGAATACAATTTTGATATAACAACAAATCCTGCACCCTGTACTCAGTAGTTATGTATTTACTGTTACAATCATATGAGTAACTTTTGTTACTGTATTAGGTTCTTATTGGACTGGCAGGCTTTGTCTTTGAACCCATTTGTTTCACTCGGTTTGAGCAGGGATACCCTCTACCCAATAACCTGAGGACAATGGAATCTGGAGTTCTTGTAAATAAGGAGGGTCAGTTAGCGGCAGTGAAGAGAATAGAGTAAAATATAATGGGGGAGGTTCATGATTTTGGTTTAATTACAGTGACGTGGAAATGTGGAGAATAGTAGAATTGGTAGAAAAAAGTAGTTTAAAAAGATAGACAATTCATTTAACAGAGAAGAGTGGAGGTGTTATTCCTAGGAAAGTATTTTTAAAGAAAGGGAATGTGAAGAGGAAAATAAAGAAAAAATAGTGGAAGACAAATGCACAAAACAGAGAAAATTTATTTTTAAAAAGAAGGAAAAAAAACCCAGAAAATCGAACAAGCAAAACAATATTTTGCTAAAAACAAACAGGTAAAAAAGGAAAATAAAAACCAAATGACATTTCAGAAATGGAAAAAACACAATAAAAGCATTAAAAAAACTTGGAAAAGAAAATGGAGTCTTCCTTGTTTGGATGGGCTTTTTAGTCTCTGGTTTTCTTGCGATGGTCAGCAGTATATTTTGCTGCTTGCCATGTTTGACTTGCTTTCAGTTTCTGGGGGTGGATCTACTTTGAACTGCATCCCTTGTTGGTGAGATCCTGGGTCGCTCTGGTTCACACAGCTTGCTAGTGGGACTTCGGTATCCTCTGTGGATGGGGCACATGCACAGTTTTGGGAACCCTGGCTCCACTACTCTGCTGTGGGGCCATTGCTTTCACTTTCAATTTAGAAATTTCAACAGTCAAGGCGGTGCAGCTCTCGCTGAGTCATGGCCTAGGATGACCCTCCTACCTGGGCAGGGGTCCTTCTCCTGGCCAGAGCTAGCTCTCCCTGATTGGTCCCTCTTGCCTTTTTCAAAGATGGCCCATTCATCCTTGCTTTTTGAAGGCCTAGTTTTGTTCCAGTCTGGTCTGAACCTATGACAGTGACCAAGATGGCACTTTGCTAGAGCAATGGTGGAAGGGCTAAGCTCCAGATACTCCTTCACGGGCGCGAGTGAGGATGTCTTTACAGAGGTACTCACACTTTCTCTGCTATTTCTGCCTTTGGTTGCTCAGTCTGCAATCCAGGTCTGTCTGCTGTTGTCTGGAGGATTTTGTCCTGGTTGCTGTTGTGTGCTTTAGGTGCATGGAGTATGGGGAAATGTGTGGGCGCCAGCACTGGCTGTTGGTGCACCACCAACTAGAACAAAAATCTGTGTTTTCAGGCCAGCAAAGTATATTTTTTCTTCCCGGCCAATATCGCTGTACAGTTAGAACTTACTTGGCTGTCTTTCTAGGAATAAGATTTTCTCTGGTGGGGCAAAACTGTAATGTCAAAATGTGTTTACCTAGGGCTCTGCTGCTACTCCGGCATCTTCTCAGAAGTGAATTGGAAATCCTTCATTATTCTGCTTTGATAAGATTGAAGACGTGGAATAATTTCGATAGTCTTGTATTTTCTGAAAATCTGTCCATGGACAATGTAAGTATATATTTTGGAGTATGCTACACTCGATGCTTAGCTGTTTTTGACAGCTATATGTTGAAAACCTTTGAATAAGTCTGTTACATTCATGTGGAAAATGGATGTACTTCTACACTATCTCTGTAATCTTATCAGAGTATTTTGGAAACCGTGTATACTGGTATTAGAATTAGGAAATTGAAAGGGAATACCAAAATTGAGATACACAGGGTAAAAAAAGAGAAACAACTAAAAAAGCAATACTTGCAAAACTGTTTGGGTAAAATGCACTGAACACCACAGTGGGGGAATAGGAAGGTGGAGGAGGGAGGAGGGTATGAGGGACAGGGTAACAAACACTATAAGAAATGTATACAATGCCTAACGGATGAAACTGTAACCTCACTGTATATCAGTTTGATAATAAAAATTTGGAAAAAAAAAGAACCACATCAGCGGTATCTAAATGCCTGATATCAAGCTCTATTACAAAAGCATTATTAAAAAAATACAACCTTCTATTGCCAAAAAGGTGATGCCTGATGAATACAATATGGCAGAACACCTTCAAAGAAACCAGAGACTTGCTGTCAGCTGATATTTGAACAAGGAGTGAGAGACATAAAATAGAAAAATTAGCATCTTCAATTATTGGAGAGGGGAAAAAAGGATCACCACAGGAAAAAAAAATCAAAGCTGATCCTAGCATAATAGCAGCACCGATGTCAACTCAAAATGGATTAAGATTTCAACATCAAATGTGAATCCTCATAACTATAATAGAACAGAGTAGCAGAGACATCAGGTCTTCCAGGCCTAGGGAGGAACTTCCTGAACAGAGTCTGAGGCACACAACAGATTGATGAAAGATTGGAAAATGGGAGCACATTAAAATAAAAATTTCTGCACAGCTAAGGACATGGTCATGAAAGCAGACAGACAGCCAAACAGCAATGTAACAGACAAATATTATAAAAGGTTAATGTTTCTCACATACAGGGGACACAAGAAACTAATCCCTCCTAAATCCAACAATTCAATCATGAAGTTCGCCATGGATGTGAAAACAGACTTCACAGAAGAAGAAATAAAAATAGTAATGACACACAGAAACATAACAACCATCAATGGAAGTAAATGATATGTAAATAAAAACAACACTGAAATATCATCTTCCCCAACTCAGAATGAGATATATTCTGAACTCAAGCAACAAGTGCTGGAGTTGACTCCCTGAAAGAGGAAATGAACTGAACTGATGTTGGGAATGTAAACTACTACAACCACTCTTGAAAAGAGTATGGAGTATCTTGAAAAGAACACGCAAGGCATAGCACATGTCCCATTCTGAGCAACAGCATCCAGGATATGACGAGAAAACCTGCACATCCACGTTTATGTTGCACGCTTCAAAAGAGCCAAGAAATGGAAACAAATCCAATGTCCCACTATACATGATTGGATCCAAGCAAATGGTATCTCTGTACAAGGGAATCCTACACAATGATTAGAAAACATTTGGAAAAAGATATTCATTGGGACACAAGCCTGGAACATAGAATGGAACATTCGCTGGCTGATATGTGTATGTTAGAAATAAGTAACACAGACATGATAAAGAAAGCAGGTACCACTTCACGGGGAGACAGGGAACGTGCTTGAGAGAAAGGTATCCAAAAGTGACACACAAACACTAATATTTATGTACATAAATTCAGATGGATATCTATATATTACCCAATCTGCAAGGAATTGTTATATAGTTAATATTACTAGAGGCTTTAGAGATGAGATTGACAATAGATATTAAGGATATAATTTTTTGTTTTGGAAAAAACAATGAAAAAGGAAGTTGGTTTGTGCAAGAGGACAATGTGAAGGAAAGAGGCAGAAAAATGAGCAAGGAAATAACAGCTGTGAGAAGAAATTTATGCACATTTTTCTCTCAGCTCAATACTCCCTCAAAATTTCCTTGATTCCTTGTTAAAAATTTCTTCATCTATCCTTTGTATACATTATTGGTAAGATGAAATTGTGGTTAGCGAGTAACTTAAACTCCTATTACCCTAGAAAAAGCACCATAACTGGAAGTAAATATTATCAGTTGATTCTGGAGAATTTTGAGGCTCTCGTTCTAATTCTGATCTATTAGATAGAGATAATGTGCCAAATTTGGTATACAACATCGAAGTTTTGAAACAATTGGAACATTTCAACACTAGTGATACAGAATCATGTGAATATTCATATAAATTTCAGATAATAAGGGATGCCATATGATTTGATTAAATCTTTTTTTTCAAACCTACTGATAATCGAGACACAAATACCCTTGGTCAAACAGGGATGGTAGTAAACAAATTCTTCTGTTATCTCTTTTAGAATAGCAAAATCAATTTATAAGACACATATTTGAAATCAAGTTCAAAGACATGAAGAAGACATACACAGCTAATAAGGGAGAAAAGAACATGAATCATACTAGAAAATGGAGAGCATAGTCCCAGTTCTCTGATTTACTATGAACCACATAATCATAACTTAGCCTAGTTACCCTGATCTTTTTGTAAAAGTAATGTTTCATGAATGGTCACCACTGAGGAAAAGCGGCCATAATAATGTAGGTACAAAGTTTTGCGAAAATAGTTAAACTTTCAGAACTAGAATGGTCAACATATTCCTTGATAGGTTCCTGTGAACACTTTGCGTAAAAGTGGATGCTTTTCCAAAGACTGGATCATGGGCAGAACAGAAATGTATAGGAAGAAGGAACTCAGGATCCCAAACTCGCCTATTGAAAAGTGTGTGAAAACGACTCTCAGCATTCCACTACTGAAACCTTGCTTACTTGCACAAAATCATACATAAACAATGGACAGGAAGAACAAACAGGACTCCCACTTCTGGGTAGAAGGCAGCATTGAGCACTTCACTTGTCAAATGCGGAAGTGCTTGTGAATGACTTGAGATCATAACGGGGAAGTGACCAATATTAGCCACATCACAATACTCGTGAACCCACACGGGAGAGACAGGAGTTAAAAGTAACTGTTACTACGGAAAGGTCTACGGTGGACCTGGTTACTTCGTTGAGAGGAGAGCCTTCTTCACTAATTTGGTAAGTACAGTTCTCCTTCAGAGACATCTAACCATCATTTTCCTCGTTTCCTTTCCTCAGTCATCAGTCCCCATCTCGTGTGGACTAACTTTTCACTCTTTGATATACACTGTGACATTCTGGCTACAAAGGTTTTTGTAATTCCTTTACTGGAAGTCCCATGAGGTAGTCCCTGCTTATTTTTCAAAATATCAAGTATTGTCCAACATATCACATAATCAAAAATGTTATGTCCCTGGAATTGAGAATGTAGCAATTTCCAATGTGTCCGTCTTAAAATTTACTACCATTACTCTCACTTTATTTAGGTCTAACAATGATATTTCTATGGGGTTGTACACTTGTTTCATGCCCACAACAAATTTAATGCTGGAATTTACTAATATTTGAAACAGTTATTATCTGTAGCTATGACTCTCAGTATTGCCCAAAGTTCCCTCAATTTATAGGTCATGTTCTATTAGATATAATTACCCATAGAAATCTTGAGCCAGAGTTCAAGTAAGAATACTGGAATATCTAGAAATTATTGTCTGAATTTATATGAGTTCAAACGGGTATTTACCTGTTTGAGACCTGCAAAAGTTGGACAATTTTGAACTATTAAGTATAGATATCTACCAGTTAGAAAACATTCTCACAAATATGTTGAACACTTGTCATGAATGAAGTCCCTTGAATGTTGGTCTATGACAAAGAAATTAATGATAAAGATTAATATACTTTGTTGACTTCAGTCTTACTGTTACAATTTTGAGATTTCTCCTTATTCCTTTCAAATACAATTGTTGCCTGATTATTTGCCTGCGATTAAACACGTAATATACAGCGGGAAGAAAATTCATGAGTTTTACCACTAGAATACCTTCTTTCATAGTGTATCTTAGGTTTGCTAATTCAGTTTTCAGTGGATGTCATTTTAATCAACAAGACAGGTAATTCATTATTGTCCATGTCCTATTTTTTAATACAGAGCAATTTCCTGTCCCTTGAAAATTTTTTAACAGCACCTGAAACATTTCCACAATTTATAGTAATATGCACAATACAAATGGAGTTCTCTAAGTCCTTTCAATGAATAAATTTTGTTTTTTTGCTGTCGAGTATGATTTTGGCTCATAATATGTTGGAGATATATCTAGGCCCTTTTCAACAGTTAAAAAGGATGGGGAAGATTTACATTGGTTTTTTGCATAATTTCTTTGAATTGGTGCTTTATTAGAAACCCATATGTAAATGTGGCAGGTATGTGAGTCACTGAAAGGGAACCATCTTTCTCAAATCAGTGTGTAATAAAGACTTGAAATTTGTCAAGGAATTCCTGATGCTGAGTTAAATTGGATACACTATTGGAAATAAGATCTTCCTAGCAATCTATTAAAAATGTTTTACCATTGATTTCGTAAGAACATGATTTATTTGTGAGAAATTTATTCATGTCTACCCGAGAAAGTAAGACACACACTGGTGATACTTGTTTTTGTGAAAGCGCAAAAAACAAAAGGTCAAAAAACCTTCATTCATATTTGACAATATTAAGAAATACCAGTAGGTATTATAAGCCACTTATTACCCTGTCACTCTAATTAGATTCATGTAGTTTCGCAGGTGTCTTCTCTTAATGTTTAACCTTAGAAAATATAACGTTCCTTTGGAATGAGTTACATGCAATGAATTGATTGTTGGCAGCAATTATTATGCTCGGAAAATCAATTATCTATATTCTGCAGTGTATTAATATAAGATAGTTGAACAAACTATGGAAGCAAAACATATCCCTTTTTGACTTATTCACAGCATAGGAGGAATAAATTGCAATGTGATTAAAAAGCACAGCAAGAAGATGGGACTTTCTCTTCTGGATTTTGGCCAGTAATTATAATACTGTCATATACTGGCGCTAGAGGACATGAAATGATACCCTAAATCCAAAATGAGTTTGATTGTCCAGTCCTTCTAGTTGTGCTCCCAGATATAGGAGACACCAGGTCAAAGTAATCCCGGCAAAGTGAACACCTCATTACAAGGGGCTCTTTGCTCCTGGAGGAAGGGATGCGCCTCACCTTTAGTAGAATGCTTTATGTATAAGAAAATTGCATTCCCCGTTTTCTTTTTAGCCTTAAGCAGAAACTATTTATGTTATTTGCATTTTACTTCAACATAACGGTTATTCATAAATGTGCCAATACTTTTGGGGTACTATCTGTCTGTCCAAATTTGCAACTTTGATCTCATCAATTTCAGAATGTTCTAAAGTTGTAAGCAGCAACATAATCCTTTGTCGAAATATTGTAAAAATGGAGCCAGCAAGACATTCTCTAACTTTAATCTCAATATTCACAAAGCACACCTATTTTATACTAAATCTTGGCAATGTAATATTTAAGGATTTCATCCATGCATTTAGCTATACACACACATAGATAGATAGATAGATAGATAGATAGATAGATAGATAGATAGATAGATAGATAGATAGATAATTATAGATATAGATATAGATATAGATGTAGACATAGATATAGATATATACCACCTGTTTTATTCCCAGGAAAAGTCAGGACTCACTGCTAGTGCTTCATGTTTGTGATGCCACATAATTAGTTTGTCTTCAATAACTGGAAAAGGTAATTTTAAATTCAAAGCATGTCGTGTGAAACGAATAAAGTTTTTCATGAGGTTGATTTACAAATGAATGCTTTTACGGCATTAAGAATGATTATTCATAAAAAAAAATCTCGCAAATAGTTTGTTTTCTAAGTGGCCTAAATTTAATGAAAGGAAACTCAAGTTTCTTTGTCTTTCTCATTTTAAACCTAATTTCAGTTTAATACTTTAAAGACACTCCATCCCTCTTTGAATGAACAAGAAAAGATGCCTTCATGTCCCCTTAGATAAACAGTGTTGAAATAAGTTATAAACTATCTCCTGAATTTCTTCTGAAAATGCCTGTAATTTATGGATTAAGAAAATCAGTATTTACAGGATGTGCATCAAAGAACTCAAAAGTTAATGAGTTGAATATCTTCCAAGTTCTTCAATATTCCTTTGTTTCTACAAAGAAATGATAATGTTTGAGACATCTGGTCTGGAAGTAATTCTTCATTGGTTTTCTGACAGAATTTTTCTCCTCACAGGAAGTGCAGATATTTCCCTGTCTACCAGAATGCAAGAAGGTAAGCATGTTCCCAATGTCCTTTGAAAAGAACACTTCAAATGGTTCCCATCATATTATGTTTAGCATTCTCAGTATGCAAAACTCTGTGGAGGAGATTCAATGGGATGGAGTTCAGAATTGAGACATTCTGTTAATTGTACAGTGGAATTTTGAATTCGTACTATTGAGACATAAGAATGCAAGTAAATGCCTTGGCCTCAATGCATCTTCCCTGTCAAGAGAGGACAGCGTGAATATTGCAAATCAGTAACAACAAATTCCTTCTAAAAATGGAAAAATGTTTCCCAAATTAGGCATAAGAATTCACAAATGGGCACTGAAATGAATTCGCTTATTATTTCTATGATAGTATCAAAAGGCATAGTTATCATTTTTGTCATCATCGAAGGGATTTTGAAATTAATGCATACGTTGTAATTGGAAGAGAAGGGAAAGAATTATATTTTCTCAAAAATATACCAGATTTGCTTAGATATTTTTCTTTGCAGGTGAATCTCTGGATCCTGAAAGGTTACCTCAATGCACCTATGATAAGAGTCACAAGATCAGGGCCTGCAGATTCCCGTACCATCTGGTGAAATGCAGAAAGGTAGGGTTGCATTTCAAAATGAGGAGTTTGTCATACTTTATTATAAACATGAATTTGAAGCTTGATATTTGACTAAATGTGCTAAATATGTGTCAATGAAATAATAGACTACCTGGGTAGATGCAGTATACACATATTTGTATTTGCTCTTGTAATCTGATCTTTGTGTAGTGCAGATAAGAAATAGCAGTCCAACTTGTTTCCAGAACTCTAGGATGAGTAGAATATTGCAAGATGTTTTCTGTAGGACAATGATTTCAGTCGAAGTGTAGCGACTTTATACTTGTTTCCTTGTTCACATTTAACTACTCTAAATCAGCAATTTAGTAAAGTTTCTAAAATTTAAGACAGATGCATTGCCTTATGGCAGGACATAATTCCTGAACCATGTTACTTTTCAGTAAACCTAGTGATCCTGAATTGATGATAACGAAGATGTGTCTTGCCTGTTTCGTATATTTTGGTGTATTTTTTGTAATGATACCACGACAGTTATTTTCACATAGAACAAGAAATCTTTCAAATGCTAATATAGTTGTGTATCCCAATTCAATTTTCTGTGTTAAAAAACATTGCTCTGGGCAGAAAACCATCTTCCCTTTGTTATGCTTTTCAAAGGATGCTCACTGATTATATATACACATGTGCACAGAAAGACACATACATATGCATATTCATGCTCATATGTTTTCAAATATTCTTATATCTAAATGCAAATATATATAAATTAGACTGTACATACACATGGTATCACACACATGCACCAAGACACACAATGAGGGCATTTCCAATTGTGTTTTCGATCAATGTGTCTTACCCATTCATGTAGCATATATTAATAAATGCCTTTTTACTGAATAAGATGTCATGATTCTGAATGTTTTTAGATGCCAAAGTTATGTTTTAAGTATCCAGCATTTTGCTGCTGTGTCAGACCTCCAATCTTGTCATGACGAGTTTAAATCAAAGTACTTTTAGGCGAAGAGAATATGAGATATAGAGTCTGAGAGAATCTTATCCACCTCCAGCCCCTAAAAATTGTAAGAAACAGATTGAAGAAGAGTCGAGGTTGTACTAGGCCGTCCTCTTGTGCTACACTGGGGTTAGTACAGCACACAAGTCCAAGGTAAAACCACAAGTCAAGCATAAAAACAGCAACCCTTTCCTTATCCCCCAAATTTGTACTATTTTTATTTTTTACATCCTGGTTCAATAGAATCATCCGGACATTACTGCTAAATTGGCTACTTGTCCCTTCAATGCTCGGCACTTGATGCCGCGCGATCAACTCAGTAAACATATAGCAACATGTGAAGACCAAAGTTGCATTGAGGATGATGTAGGTAAGCTTGATACAAGAAACAGAAATCAGATCTGATTCAGATTCAGTCTGTTACATATTGTGATTCCATTTTCCTTATTTTCCTTCTTGCAGTTACTATGACTTGGTCCCAACCCCAAGAGAAGAAATCTGGAAATACAGGGCATCACCTTTCCTCTGAGGAAGACTGGGATAAAGGTAAAGAGCTTGATTAAATTTTGAGTTAGTGCTGTAACTGAATGCCAGTTTAGAGATAGATGCAAATAATAGTAAACTCTTTAGCTCAACATGAAATTTAATGTATGCTAACATAGAGAAAGCTATTATGCTCATCCTCATATATGAAGACATGCATTCAGAAATGATTTCTTTAAAGAATATATATAAAACAGGGTTGTCCATCTATAGTTTAGGACTCTTTCTTTTCCATGTTTATTATCCACTTAAATCATTGATATATTAGGTCCTTAAGGTGGTTATTATTTCATTATTACCTATGTCTTTCCTTGGCCATGTAAATGTTAGAGAAAATGTAATATATACCCTGGAGACAATATCCATTTTTCTGTTTGCCAGAATTCTTGGAAAACCCTAGCCCAACTTTTGTTTGGGGAAGAGTAGAGTCTTCTAGCCAAAACAGGTAAGAAAATGACATTATCACTTTGGCAAAGATCTATTTCTTAGAAATAAAGGAAATAAATGAAACAATTATGATAGGTGGAAGAGCTGCCTTTTTCTTTTAGGAATAAAAAGACTTCCTCTTTTCAGAGAAATATTCAGATTGCTGTCTGAACGGTGATTGGTGAAAGCATGCATGTGTAAATCTGCAATTACTTCATGATCTAAAAACATTTCCAGGGGCTGGGGATATGGCCTAGTGACAAGAGTGCCGGCCTCGGATACACAAGGCCCTAGGTTCGATTCCCCAGCACCACACATACAGAAAACGGCCTGAAACGGCGCAGTGGCTCAAGTGGCAGAGTGCTAGCCTTGAGCGGGAAGAAGCCAGGGACAGTGCTCAGGCCCTGAGTCCACGGCCCAGGACAGGCAAAAACAAAACAAACAAACAAAAAAAAACATTTCCAAACAAATTCATTGATATCTATGGAAAGTCATACTCAAAATGGTCTCGGAGAACCATTCAATATTGAGAAAATGTTACGGATATGACAGTATATCAGAGCGACCGTTCACTTTTCAATGACATACCTTTCGATTTAATTTTATTCACAGAAAGAACGAATGAGAGGCTGGAATTCCTCTTCATTTAAGTAGCTACTAAAATCATAAGGAGATTAATTTGATTAAATGTAGTAAAAAGCAACTATACAGATACATTGTGTTATTTGGGTTTGTGTGTTATATGCCCTTTGCTCAACAAGAATAGCAATAACTGTATCATGTGTGTTTACAGCCTGTTTTCATTTTTCAATATTTTCTTGCAAACCTTCACCAAACATTTGTGAAAAGGCCTCCTTTACATGGATCTGTGATACCTTGAATATTCTGTTTAAAAATCACACCAGATGTTCGCCCACGTATACAGTTTGTAAGGCAAGGATAACTTCCAATTTGGATTTTTGTAAGATCTCTATATGTGATTACAGAGTAAAAGGAAGTGTGTTGTTCCCTGCTGTCACTTTCATATGCAACAAAATAACTTGGGAGACCAGAAGAAAAAGTTTCTGTGGACTCTGTGGATTGATGTGACAACCTGCGAAAATTTAGGAGGCTTATACTTATATTTTCCTTTTATCCCATACTAAGTCACTTTCCACAAAAATAATGCCTCCTTTTTTTCATTTATGGTTTGTATCTCATCTAAGATAGAGAATTTTGGATGAAATATTATGACTTGGATCTCAAATCTTAGGATAATCATTTTTCATGTAGTCCACAATATTTACTATTTTTGTTATAAGACTTGGGCACATTTCATATTTTGTGTCCCTGTCATGTGACTCTGATTATACTTGCATAGGTGAGACATATGCAAACTGTTCTATTACTTAGATGAATCTTATTATGTTACCTAAACTAAGGTTAGAAGAAATGTGCCTGTTTCATGATCATAATGGATTCTCTGGGTATTAACGTGTTCACCTACCTTCAAGTGATTTGAAACCCATAGAGTTTCATACCATAAGTCAACAGCAATTGCCCATTGGTCCATTTCTGCGTATATGGAAGTTGAGAAAAGCAAGAAATTCTTTCAGAATAATAGGCAGTTGTTCAGTTTTGCATATCTGTACAACAACTATGTAACTTTCTATTGTTCCTAGGCAGAATCAGAAATGTATATTATCACACCTTCCACTATAATGCAAAAATCTTTTTCTATTTTCCTTTGCAGAAATAATCCAGTGGCCTACTATTTGAGGACTACCTATTTTTCCTTGTCTTGCTAATGACATGAAATAATAAATAATACTTTCAGCACGTTGAATGCGTTTTCATTTCCACTAGCTTTGAAAACTTACTAATTTTGTTAGCTTGTGTATTGTTTATAATGAAAGCTGACATCAATCTTAGGGTGAAATCCTTTACTGAAATATACCTTTTCAATTTCTCTAAGAAGCATATTTAGGTTTCACGAGTGGAACGATGATCATAAAATGAAAATCTGGATACATAAACATGTATGAAATTATTCTATATCTTTTTACAGTTAGATTTGAATGTGAAACACGCTTTTTTGTCAATGATCTCCCGCTTGCATTAAAAATATTATTAAAATTACCTCTTTTAGTAGAGAATTTAAATTTATATTGTCCACCATATGGGTGAGCCACAAAACTACTGCTTGATTGTGTGTGTGCGTGTGTGTATGTGTGTGTGTTTGTGTCCATGTTGGGACTATTTAATTTATAATTTGTAATTAAATTTTATTGACAAGGTGATACAAATGAGTTACCATTACATAATAAAGCAGTGAGTACATTTCTTGTCATTTTAGTTACAAACTCCCCCATTTTTCAGTATCTTTCGAAGGTCAGATAACCATATATACAAGATCCAGTGTTCCAAACTCATATCCAGTCACCACAGGAGGACTCCACCGGTTTTTCACGTAGTATATTAAACATAAGGACAATGATAAAATCCTCCTGTTCCCATGTCTTGCAGATATGATGTAACATCACTGGCAAAACCATATAGAAATATAATTTGAGAAGAAGTTTTATACTTTACAGACAAGTCTATGCCCAACCCAAGTGATAAAATATTTAAAATAACTCATGCGCCCTAGACGATTTATATGGCCATTGATAGCAGGCATTGTACCCTTTATTTTCTTAGTTGCCTCTGCTGCACCAGCTACTGTGTGTTTGACACAAAGTGTGCAAACGTCTCACTATGTTAATCAGCTTGCTCATAACACTATGCAAGCCCTGCACGTGCAATCATTGAAATCATTCATTTTTACCACCGGGTTTTCAATGTTCAGCAGAAAAGAAGTTATCAAAGAAAGTCCTCCCTTGGCTTGTCCAATAGAATGGGCCCGTCTCCAACCTACTCCTTGGAAGTTCATGAATGGTCTTAGTATGAGCTAGCCATATTCCACTATGAATGGGAGCACCCTACTACTGACCAACCACGTATGTTGGAGAATTAAGGTCTCCAACCAGTGGAAAAATTTAGCCCCGGCACGGTTACTCTGATGCCTCATTAGCACACTAATAGGCCCTTGGGAACACATTCCCAGATAGGAGTTTCTGGTGTTTGTGGGCCAAAGGAAGCCACCAGTTGTTGTGAGAATCTCCTTTTTCCCCCTACTAAGCAAGTCTCCCTGAGGAGACTTGCTAGACCAGCCGCCTTTAGTGTTAGATTCTCTCTGTAAACAGGAAAGTCTCCTCACTAGATTCTCACTGTAAACAGGAAAGTCTCCTCACTGTTATTTCACAAGTATTTGGAGAAGTCAAGATTGATGTTATCTAGCCTTAAGGAGATAGTAGCTAGGAGATAATTATAGTTCTACCTCAGTTGTATACAGTTCCTTGTTTTGATATCAATAATCTTTGTAGTCACTACCTCCAGTAATTAGAAAGGCATTTGTATCAAGTTCCTGCCCTCACAGTAGGAAATTTCCTCCACTTCTGTATTTGAGACAAACGTCATGCTGTATTGATCTTTTACCCTGTAATTGTAAAATTGGTTTCTAACCCTATATAAACCCTGGCCCTCTTGGAATAAAGTATGCATTGGTTCACTCGCCTTGCATCCCCCGTGTCCTGATTTCGACTGCAGTTACCCAGGCTCAACATCTGGCGTCCGGACCCAGGGACCTGACAATTGATCCACAGGAGATTGCGGAACTGCCGAGCTCTCGAGTGAGGTGAGAGATATTTTTAATTCACAGGAGACAAGGGATCTGTGTGTAATTCACAGGAGACAAGGGATCTGTGTGGTGAGCTCCTATTCTTAAAAAATTACGGGGTTATGGGACAAGCTAAACCAACTCCATTTTCTAATTTTATCCACCATGTATTGAAATGGGACGGAGCTATGGTCTCGTGTTCACAAAGAGATGAGTGTGTACAGGTAGTGGAGTATAATCTATGGTTCCCAGAGGGAGATACTTTAGATTTAAAAGTCTGGGAACGAGTAGAGAATAATATAAAAAATGAATATCGGTGTGGAGACAAGGTTCCAGTTACATTTTTGTCTGTTTGGGCATTAATACATACAGCCGTGAGCATGATGTCTCCTGATGCTATCATAACATCAGCTGCTGAGCCAGAGGCTGACGTGGAAAAAGCTATGAAGGCTTATAATTTGTCCGGGGAGGTAAAAACTCAAATTGGGCAGGAGCTAAAAAACATGGCAACACCTGAACTATCTCCTGTCAGTTTTGTTAAAGAAAAATTAACATCAAATAAGCCTTCAGCCTCTACCTATGCTCCTTCAGAGAATGATGCTAATTTAGGCAGCTCAGCAGTGCAGTCAAAGTGCTACAGATGCTCTTTCGATCTGCCAGGGGCAGTCAGGAAGGTGAAAGTAAAGAACAAATAATTGCGGCCGCGGAGCCCACTTTTACTTTAATTAATCTAAGTCCTATGGTTCTGCTTCTCTCTCTTGCTATCAAACTTTTCCTGTCATTGAACCCCCTCCAACCAGAGGTGTGGCACAGACCCGTCATTATCAAGATATTGACCAGATTCACTCAATTTAGGACAGCTGTAATACAGGGCCGTCTCATGGCTCCCTTCCAGTGAAGGAGGCTTCCCCATCATCTTTTCTTTACAACCAGGCACTAGCAGGGGAGCTGACACTCCCTGTTTTAGTCCATCAGCCTGGAATTGGGGAAGGACTAGTGATTTTTCTTTTACTTCTTAAGAGAATTTTTACTGCAATTGCACTTTTGATTTGCGCCTGCGCTACATGTTTCATGTGTCTTTGTCCTTGTTTGATTAGTTGTGTTTCGTGTGGAGTGCTAAATTGGGAAAAAAAGTCCTCTGGTGGGCGGCCTCGGCAGGTTGATTGCCAGGGGATGGAAATCTCCACTGGGGAGGATCCCCCTGAAAATTTCCAGGGCCCTATGGACTTTCCATCACTCTGGCTGGCAGCTTGTGGACGCTGGACATGCCATCCAAGGCGTAAAAGCCTCTGTTTCTATGTTCTGTTTTGTCTTGACTAGTTTTGTCTTTGAGATTGGTACCAGTTTTAAACATAAACTTTTGTTTCCCTTATTTCTGTTGTCCATTTACATGTCTATGGGCAAAACATTTACTAGGTACTGTGTCTCCTTCTGCAAGAAGGCAGAAAAAGTGCAGGCTGCTAAGAGCTGAGTTCAAACAGCTGGCTAGGCTAATCTTAGCCTGAGAGTAAACACTAAGAGTCAAGTGCTAGGTGGACTCAGTAATACTCCAGGGGACCCCAACCCAGTTATCTTCAGTGTTTAGCATGCTAAGATACTTCGCTAAAACTAATAGGCCCTAGCGAATAAGACTAAACGATGCTAAAATCATTCATTAAAGTTTTGTTTTAAGTTTTGGTCATTACAAGAATAAGATTGGAAAATATACCTTTTGCCACTAAAAAATGTACGGCTGATAGTTGTTTGGACTGTTTTTAAGTTCTGTTTACATTAATACCTACATATGTGAATGTATGTATGTGTGTGTGCGCGCGCACAAATGTATGTGGGTGTGAATGTGTTCAAGATTAAAAATGTATGATGTAAAAATAGGTTAGTTTAACTTTAAACTTCAAAAGATCATCGAGTTTGGGCTTTACCAAAAGCTTTAAAGGATTATTTATTTTAAAAGGAACTATAGTTAAAAAATTCTTTAATTCATGATTAAAAATAAATAAATAAATAAATAAATAAGAACTTACCATGGGCCCTTGAGCCTATCCTCAGTAGTGAGGGGTAAACTGACAAAAGTGCAGTTTAGCCGATCCACGTGATGAGACAGCCGTAGGGTGGCGTCCATTCATAGTGGGAGAGGGCAAGCTGGCCCCAAGACAGTTCATCAAGCTCTAAGGAGTAGGATGGAGATAGGCCCATTCTATAGGACAGGCCAATGGAGGCCTTTCTTTTATTTCTTTTCTTTTCAGGTATAAACATTGGAAACCTCAGGGTAAAATGTATGATTTGACTGATACTTCTAAAACTGCCCCTTAGGATGGATTAAAATTGGAATATCTTAAAGGAGAGTTAAAAGTTTATTTACCTGATATAACTCGATTTCTGTACAGGTTTGCAATTTGGATGTATCAAAAAGGCAAATATGCTAACTCTGAAATCTCATGGTTATAATTCTGGGGCACACTGCTAAGTGTACTCTTGTTACAATTGTTTTGGGTATCACTTTAATGAATCAGGTACTAAATTTTTTAAGTGTAAACTGTACTGTAATAGTAAGATTAACTATCTTAAGTCACATATAATCAGGTAAATATTTTAAAGTATATAAACTAATGGGGGATAGAAGTACACAACTTTCATTAACTCTCTGTATATAGGAAAATGGCTCTTTTAAAGCAGACAACCAGGAGGCAATGTGCCCCCTGGGCTTCAGTTTTTCTACGCAAATACAGGCTGAGGTAAAGGTGTGAAAGCCTCTACTTTAAAAGGTTTTAGAATGCCTTTCTAGATAAGAAATTTGGAAGTGAAAAACAAGCAGCATGAAGCAATGGGTGATACCTAGGCTCCAGATTTCTTTTAATACAACCAGGCTTGGTAAAAGACTTGAGATCAAAAATGTATTCTGAGATATGAAATTTAAAATGTTTGTTTTAAGTTGGATATAGGAAAACGATGGCTATCAAGATGATTGTTTAATTACTACTCCAGTTTGTTTTACAGGTTTTCAATAAAATGATTTATTATTTGCTGCACCTGATAAAAATATTGTATCAAAATTGTTACAAATTTTGCCTTTAGACTTTCAACAGTATAATTTAATAATTGCCCCTGATAAAATTCATTTAAACAGAAGAACCATTTAAGTATCTGGGATATTTAGTTAGAAGACAAGTAATTACCCCCCAATTAATAAAAATTCGTACTGAAGAGTTTAAAACTCTTAATAATTTTCAAAAGTTACTAGGGACAGCAATTGGCTTTGCCCTTCCTTAGGAATTCCCAGAATTCCTAACCTATTTTCCATTCTTCAAGGAGATTCGGATTTATGTAGCCCTCAAAAATTAATTGACACGTCAGGAACTGCTCCTAATAAATTTGGCAAATGGATGTAACACACATCCCTGAATTTGGCCGCTTACAATATGTGCATGTATCCATTGATACACATTCTTCTTTTATTTAGGCAACACCTCTACCAGGGGAAAAAGGAGATTCTCACAACAACTGGTGGCTTCCTTTGGCCCACAAACACCAGAAACTCCTATCTGGGAATGTGTTCCCAAGGGCCTATTAGTGTGCTAATGAGGCATCAGAGTAACCGTGCCGGGGCTAAATTTTTCCACTGGTTGGAGACCTTAATTCTCCAACACACGTAGACTGACTAAGAAGCACCTTTGTCAATTTAAATCTCACTCCTGAGGATAGGCTCACAGGCCATGCTATATTCTTATTTATTTATTCATTTATTGGTTTTTAACCATTAGTTAAAGAGATTTTATAACTATTGTGTCACCTTCAACTAAAGTGTTATGTAGACACCATACTTAAAATCATTCCAAGGTTCCAAAGAGGCCTGAATTTCCTTTTCATTTACAAGGGTTCCTATATGTGCAGTGGGATAAGATGTTGATTTTATGAAAACAATTTAGAGGTCATAATAGTTTCTGGTGAGAAAAATATTGAGCTACAATGCAAAATGAAGTCTCAAGGGAAGGGATGGTTCCATGATTGGTTTAAGTGGTCTCTGTACCTAAATATACACATTTTGGGCACTGCTGATCCCCTTGCTATTTTATTGTTGGGACGTACAATATACATTATATTACTGGAACCATTCAATACATAATAGCTCGGTTAAACTCCTCTTGGTCAGCCAAATTTGTAGACACTGAATCCCCCAAAATTAGTGGAGGAAAAGTGTCAGTAATTTGATTCCTGTATAAACACTAGTAAAGAGAAAGGTTATGCTGAAATCAAGAGCCAGAGGATAAAAATACAAATGTCTCTAAATCAAAATTTACAAAACCATTTGTGTAAACCAATTCTAAAACTTATCAGGGGGAAAGATACAAGGGAGTTGGAAGTGTGGGGTGATGGAGGAGGTAACATGATGAACTAGAAATATACTTACAGACTTACATATGAACCTCTAATCCTTTGGTACATCACTCTGAAAATAAAGGAAAAAATTAAACAATCAAGAAAAAAAGAGGAAGTAATGTGGTATGAAATAGTTTATGGTCCTAATCTGAATCCTTTAAGAATAATGCCATTGTAGACATGAACGGATTAGATTCAATCAGTTGATCAGAGAAACTGAACAGGGACTTGATGAGCATCACGCAACCCCCAAGCTTATGCAGCTGTTTGGCAAGAGTTGAGAAAATTCAAAAGATCTCAAACCACTGGGGTAGATAATAAGGAAGACTCAGATGGCTCAGACACTGAGGAAAAATTATGCAATGAGCTTACTAAAGACAGATTGACCCATATGGAGAAAATTTTGGAATCAATTATAGCCCTATTGTCACAACATTATCCAAAACAGCAAACTCCTGTAAAGGTAAAGACTTGTGGGACCTGCCCAGAATCCTGGTGGACTTTGATCCTTTCCCACCACAACCTCCGCCTGATAGGGTCTCACAGCTAGTACCATTCTGCCTGTGCTGTTTAAGGTTCCTGGTCCTCCTACAGTAAAAGTGGCACACTTCCTTAGTTCAGACTTATCAAGAAGGGAGGATATTTCTGGTTTTCATTTATTCCCTGACAGGCAAGATGAAGATAACAAAAGAGTTCATCAGCCTTTGCCATTTAAACAAATAAGAGATCTAAAGAATGCTTGTTTTCAATATGGCCCTACAGTACCACTTAATCAAGTCATTCTTATTTATTTATTTATTCAATGGCCAGTCTTGGGACTTCAACTCAGGGCCTGAGCACTGTCCCTGGCTTCTTTTTACTTAAGGCTAGCACTCTGCTCCTTGAGTCACAGCGCCACTTCTGGTCATTTTCTATATCTCTGGTGAGGGGTAATCAAACCCAGGACTTCATGTACATGAGGCAAGCACTCTTGCCATTAAGCCATATTCCCAGCACACTCAAGTCATTCTTGAAACCTTGGCTACTAAAACTTTATGCCCAAATTGCCAAGAAGCCATCAGGCCTTCTAAGAAAAAGGAGGAATAAATGACTATATTCAGCTTTGTGCGGACATTGGGCCATCATAGCTGCAGGGCCTCATGCTCCAAGGGCAGACGGTAACAGAGTTCTTACGCATGCCCTGGATAGGGAGAAGGCAATGGTGACATTTATTTACTGCTTGGATGCCCGGCATTTGTTTTTCCTGCCAACAAATGGGCCACTTAATGGCTCACTGACCTAATCAGAAAAGGAGAGTTATTAATGAAATTTCTCCCCACTGTAAAAACGGGAAGCATTGTGTTACAAATTTCAGATCTAATTTGAATGACTATGCCTGCCGGGCCAGCTGGCAGGGGAGCAGGAATCCTGACTGAGGGGCAGCTGGGATAAGGATAAGGAATAATAAGGCAAGAGAAAAAAGACAAGAGACAAAGATGGGGTACGGGAGGTCTGCAGCCATAAGGTTGAACCTCAAGACTGCAGCAACAGTTTTTCCAACTCCCAGCTAATATGCAGTTTTGGAACCAGAGAATAGCATAGGATTGTTAAAATTCCAGAACATAAAGAGGCTTTGAAGTTTGCAACATTTGATTACAGTAGACACAGGACAAGGTTGATTAACATAGTAATCTACTCCAGCGGACATAGCAAGGTGGGGACATAGCAAAGCAATTCCGGATAGTGGTGTGTGAACTTCAAATAAAGTGTTATGTAGACACCATACTTAAAATCATTCCAAGGTTCCAAAGAGGCCTGAATTTCCTCTTCCTTTACAAGGGTTCCTATATGTGCAGTGGGATAAGATGTTGATTTTATGAAAACAATTTAGAGGTCATAATAGTTTCTGGTGAGAAAAATATTGAGCTACAATGCAAAATGAAGTCTCAAGGGAAGGGATGGTTCCATGATTGGTTTAAGTGGTCTCTGTACCTAAATATACACATTTTGGTTACTGCTGATCCCCTTGCTATTTTATTGTTGGGACATACAATATACATTATATTACTGGAACCATTCAATACATAATAGCTCGGTTAAACTCCTCTTGGTCAGCCAAATTTGTAGACCCTGAATCCCCCAAAATTAGTGGAAGATAAGTGTCAATAATTTGATTCCTGTATAAAAACTAGTAAAGAGAAATATTATGCTGAAATCAAGAGCCAGATGATAAAAATACAAATGTCTCCTAAAGCAAAATTTACAAAAACATTTGTGTAAACCAATTCTAAAACTTATCAGGGGGAAAGATACGAGGGAGTTGGAAGTGTGGGGAAGTGTGGGTAACATGATGACCTAGAAATATACTTACAGACTTACATATGAACCTCTAATCCTTTGGTACATCACTCTGAAAATAAAGGAAAAAATTAAACAATCAAGAAAAAAAGAGGAAGTTATGTGGTATGAAATAGTTTATGGTCCTAATCTGAATCCTTTCGACATAATGCCATTGTAGACATGAACGGATTAGATTCAATCAGTTGATCAGAGAAAATGAACAGGGACTTGATGAGCATCATGCAAGCCCCAAGCTTATGCAGCTGATTGGGAAGAATTGAGAAAATTAAAAGGATCTCAAACCACTGCGGTAGATAATAAGGAAGACTCAGATGGCTCAGACACTGAGGAAAAATTATGTAAGGAGCTTACTAAAGACAGATTGATCCATGTGGAGAAAATTTTGGAATCAATTATAGCCCTATTGTCGCAACATTATCCAAAGCAGCAAACTCCTGTAAAGGTAAAGACTTGTGGGACCTGCCCAGAATCCTGGCGGACTTTCATCCTTTCCCACCACAACCTCTGCCTGATAGGGTCTCACAGCTAGTACCATTTCTGCCTGTGCTGTTTAAAGCGCCTAGTCCTCCTACAGTAAACGTGGCACACTTCCTTGGCTCAGACTTATCAAGAAGGGAGGACATTTCTGGTTTTCATTTATTTCCTGACAGGCAAGATGAAGATAGCAAAGGAGTTCATCAGTGTTTGTCATTTAAACAAATAACAGATCTAAAGAATGCTTGTTTTCAATATGGCTCTACAGTACCACATACTCAAGTCATTCTTATTTATTTATTTATTTATTCATTGGCCAGTCTTGGGACTTCAACTCAGGGCCTGAGCACTGTCCCTGGCTTCTTTTTACTCAAGGCTAGCACTCTGCTCCTTGAGTCACAGCGCCACTTCTGGTCATTTTCTATATCTCTGGTGAGGGGTAATCAAACCCAGGGCTTCATGTACATGAGGCAAGCACTCTTGCCACTAGGCCATATTCCCAGCCTACTCAAGTTATTCTTGAACCTTGGCTACTAAAACTTTATGCCCAAATTGCCAAGCAGCCCTCAGGCCCTCTAAGATAAAAGGAGGAATAAATGACTATATTCAGCTTTGTGCGGACATTGGGCCATCCTAGCTGCATGGCCTCATGCTCCACGGGCCGACTGTAACAGAGTTATTCCGCATATCCTGGATGGGGAGAAGGCGACGGGGACATTTATGTACTGCTCGGATTCCTGGCATTTGTTTTTCCTGCCGACAAAGGGGCCACTTAATGGCTCACTGACTTAATCAGAAAAGGAGATTTATTACTGAAATTTCTCCCCTCTGTAAAAACGGGAAGCATTGTGTTACAAATTTCAGATCTAATTTGAATGACTCTAGCCGCCAGATTTCAGTAAGCTGGCAGAGGAGACAGCCCCTGGCCCCACAGAAAAATTGTGGAGCAGCTCCTTCTTTCCCCTAAACTCAAGCATATCCCCCAAAAACCTGCAGCAACAATCAGTTTCAAGTCTCCTCTGAGCAACAACAGAAAGTGCATGACTGGATCTCTGTTCCTCTACCTGCACAGTACTGACTTCCAAAATGGTATTTTAGCCCCTCTCTACAGGAGTCATTGGCCCACTTCCAAGGGAATCTGTTGGCTTATTTTTAGGCCGTAGCAGCTCTGCTCTGAGGGGCTTACCTATTATTCCAGGAGTGATCAATCAGGACTCTAATGTAGAAATAAAAATCATGGCTTCAATGCTTGCTAGTGTTACCACTAAAATGCTCACTACCTAAATGCAGCCATTCACAAAATAACGCATGATATGTGAATAGGCACTGGGGATTATAAGACCCAGAATCTAGTAAATACCCCAAAGCAGATTGACCAGTGGCTGCAGGAGATATGTCTAGAGGCATGGGGTTGGGTATTTCCCACAGTAAAAAGGATGGTTCTTAGGCCTGGTTTATTCAAGGGGCCCAGGAACCCTACTTGACTTCATAGTGCGCCTTCAGAAAATTATTGATAGAACAGTACAAGGTGTATTTTTGGACACTCAAAAGATGAAGTTATTGGGACAGACTCTGGGTGCTACTGTGAAAGTACCCAAATCCGGGAAATTAAACTGTTTTGGCTGTGGGGACAAGGGCATACTAAAATGAATTGTGTAAAAATAAAACTGGCAAATACAAAGTCGCCTAGGATATTCCCTCTCTGCAAACGTGGGGTACATTGGGCCCAAGAATTTTGATCTAAAACTGACATTGGTGGACATATGCTTCCCCTTTCATCGGAAGCATCACAGGGAGAAATTACAAGGTGTTCAGGAAAGGGGGCAAAGGGCAAGCCTCATGGTCGCATTCCTATGAACGAGCCTTCCCCACCATCTTTTCGTTACAACCAGCCCAGATTGGGAGTGCCACAGTGGACCTTTTCTCAAGCCCAACCTTAACTTTCCCTGCTAATTTCCAGAATTAGAAATTGCATATACGGTCCCTTACCATGGGGGACTTGGGGCCTTCTTTTGGAGCATTCCAGTTTAATTGCTAAAGGGGTGTTAGTTGTACCAGGAGTAACTGACTCTGACTACATAGGACAAATTAAAATCCTTAAGACCTCCCCTGTACCTTATGATATTAATTCTGGTGATCGTATTGCACAATTGATTTTCTTTGCTTACATATTTATATCAACTTCTGCAAACCCTTATCAAGGAGGTTTTGACAGTATGAAATATCAATCGGTTTTCTGGATTTTCAATGAAGCATACAAACCACCTTGTTGTAAATTTTATATAGGAAAGAGGCATTGCTAGCTACTGGCTAAGACATCACAATAATCAGCCAGATTGAATGGGGCATCGGGGCAGGGTGACTCAAACTATCAAATGCAGAATAAAAGGTGTCAGTAGTACACTTGATCCAGTTATTAAGCAAAATCTTGAATATCAGAATATTACTGATGGTGAAGGCCCACATTCCATTTTTGATCCGTAATTTTTGTAAGTACCTATTAACGTAATTGTACTAGACGTCTTTGAACAATGGGGAGCTCATTTGGTTTTCCCTTGATGTTCAGATGCATGTATTTCTCAGTAAGATTACTTACTTGGCAGACAGATTGTCCAGTTTGTCGTGAGCAAAGGCCCTTATCTAAAGAAAAGTTGGCAGCCAAATTGCAAGTTGTTGGAGAAAAGTTAGCTTCAAATCATATTGAGGTTTCTATCTCTACCTAGAACTCTCCTAATTCTGTTATTAAAAAGAATTCTCACAAATAGAGATTGCTCACTGGTTGTCGAGCTCTAAATTCAGCTATGAGGCCTATAGATACTTTACATCTTCGCTTGCCCCAATTATGTATGATTCCTTTAAATTGGAATATTATACTAAGATTTGCAAGGTTGTTTCTTTACTATTTTCTTATTTGATGAGGACCTATCATGCTTTGCTTTTACTTTAAGTCGGATTAATCTCCAAGGACCCCATGGAAGGTTTAAATGGAAATTATTGCCACCAGGCATGATGAACTCACCTACTATGTGTCAAACTTTTGTAGCCAGAGCACTAGAACCTATTAGGAAAAGATTTGCTCAGGTTTCATGTATTCATTATATGGATGACTAATTATTTGCTGCACCTAATAAAGATATTCTATCAGACTTATTACAAATTTTGTCCTTCCACTTGCAAGAAAATGGTTTACTAGTTGCCCCTGATAAAATCTGGACAGAGGAGCCATTAAAGTATCTAGGATATTTAGCTAAAAAAAACAAGCAATTATTCTCCAATTTATAAAAATTCGTACTGAATAATTAAATACTCTTGATTTTCAAAAGTTACTAGAGGACATTAATTGGCTTCATCCTTCCTTAGGCATTCCCACCTATGCTTTGCATAATGTGTTCTCCATTCTTCAAGAGGATTTGACTTTAAATATCCCTTGTGTATTAACGAGTGAGGAAAGTCAGGAAATACTTTTAGTAGAAAAACCCCTGACTCAAAATTTCTTATCCCGGGTAGATTTTTCTGTCCCTAATGGGCTATTAAATCTACTTACAAAGTTTACCCCACAGGAGGAATAGCACAGTTCAACAATACTTTGATATGTACCAGGCACACATTGTCAGAAATGTAAACCACATGTCTGGAGATAATCAGCTTTATTATCATGCAAGGTTGTAAAATGTGCCTGGAAATCAATGGGCAGGACAACTACTTGATTATCATCCCCACACCTAAATAACAATTCAAATTTGCATTACAAACCCCTGATCTCCTCCCTTTTTCATTAAATGGCTTTAATGGAGAAGTTTTATACAAATTACATTCTAGTCTTTTAAGGAAATTATTTCAATAACAAATTTATAGTACTGATAACATTTGACTTTCTAAGCTCATTCTAAATTCGCCTAATAGTTTTGAAGATAGTACCAAAAATAGCAAATGTGCTTTTTGGACAGAAGGTAAATATCAAGATTTCCTCACTCCCTGGCAATAGGCATATAAAATGAATCACAGGCTGTTATATATGCTTTACAGAATTTCTTAATAACTTTCAATTTAATCACTCAGTCGACCTGTGCAGCACATGTTTTATGCAATATATATTCTGTTGTTATTTATCACATAAAACCGCCACTAGATTCACTATTTAAACAATTCAAAGCCAGTAATGCCAAAGACAGCTTCACTGTAAGTCATTCAGATTCTTGCTCATTCTAATTTGACAGGTCCTATGGCATGTGGTAATTTTCATGTAGATGATTTAGTCCCTTTCATTTCGTCAAAAGAAGACAATGCATCTTGGCATTCTAATGCAGGTCATTTACCTTTCACATATAAAATTCCTTTAGGGTTGGTATTATGTCCCAGTGGCAAGAATGCTTGCCTCATACACATGAAGCCATGGGTTTGATTCCCTAGCGCCACGTACATACAACATGGCCAGAAGTGGCACTGTGGTTCAAGTGGCAGCGTGCCTGCTAGCCTTGAGCAAAAAAGAAGCCAGGGACTGTCCTCAGACCCTGAGTACAAGACCCAGGACAGGAATAAATAAAATAAAATAAAATAAAATTCCTTTTAAACAACCTAAGCAAATTATTGCTAACTGTCCTACTTGTTGACCTTTGCATTTACAAACCCTTCCACTTGGTGCTAATCTTCAAGACCTGGCTCAAACAATTACATTACATGTTTTGTGTCTCTGTATGTATAACCTAGACTATGGCTTGTGGAAATGTGCCCGGGTCCTTAAAATAATAAGTTTTCATTGATTCACCTGTACAACTCCCTCCAAGTGGGTCAAGACACACAAGTGTCCAAGTATAGTTTTCCAGAAGCTGTACAATTAATTGGTTTCAGTGTATATGGAAGGTAAGAAAGCAGGGAATTCATTCATGATAATAGGCATTTGTTCAATTTGCATTACCTGTAGAAGATCCAAGGATGTGTCTAATATTTGTAGACACAATACGAACATATGTGTTAGCACTCTATGCATCGAAAGAAAAAAATGTGTTTTTATTTATTCGTTTGCAGAAATAATCAGTTGTCCCACCGTGTGTTCAACAAGTATTTCTCCTTGTCTTATCTATGAGTAAAAATAATAAAAAAAAATGTCTAATCATATGAATGTCTTTTGATTTCCCCTAATAATTGAGACAAGCACTCTTGCAACTAGGCCATATTCCCAGCCCTCCCCTAATCACTGACACCTCCTATTTGGTTACAGTGTGTGACAATATGCAAAGATTCTTTGACTTCTTTAAATAGGACGTTTTGCAAGACCGAATGAATGGGAAATGTGGTTGGGAATAGAGCAGAAAGGGCTCACCAAGTCAATTGGGTAGGGAGAGAACAAACTGAGCTAATCAAGGGACATAGGAAGAGATATATCACAGGAAAAGAGGAACAGATTACAGGAAGCATAAAGAAAGAGAGGTATATGCATATATCACCATTTTGGGATGAATTGCTTTACAATTACTAAGCATAGAGGACATAAGAATTTTGAGAATTGAATGTGACACTGAGCATGAAGGATCAGACGTCTGTTTATTTTACTTTATAATATTATTAAGAATTACTAACACATAGAGTTAATGTGTAAATAATTAAGAAATTGAGGGAGTGGTTTGAGGGGTGAAGCAGAGGGATGAAGGGAGAAAAATCAGGATGGGATAGCAGGTATGAGAAGAAATGCATATGTAATCACTATATGAAGCATGTTTCTGTAACCCCACTGTACATCATCCTGAAAATAATAAAGAAAATGTAAAAAAATTAAGTGTAAATGCATTTGGCGGTGGGAAACTAGATTTTTCTATGTATCCAAAAAAATAACAATCAAAATGTATTAAAATTTGTGCATTGCTGGAAATATTACAAGTGTTGGTAGATAATCAGAAAGAAGAAAAATATTGATTGTGTGTGTGAGTTTGTGTTTGTGTTTGAGTGAGTGTGTGTGTGTGCCTAGTCTTTTGAAGTTATGTCTCAAGGTGATCAACATAGAAATGCATTGATAAGATAGGGTATATAAAATTTGTCGAACGTGGTAATTCCTCCCTCATTTTTCTCTTGCTTCACTTTCCAATCAACTGTTCACCATCTTTGAATGGTTAATTACAACAATTTCTATTCCTTTGTTGCATTCCTTTACCCTTTGTTCTTCTCAAAGTGTGAAGAAGTCATTTCCTTACTACGATAAAGAAAGAGACAATAGTAAGAGCTCCATGGTCTACTACAGCGACACCTGGTTTACCAACACAGAAAATTAAATCAAAAGAAATAATTTCAAATAAGGATTTCAAAGTAAAAATAAAGAAACCTCCGGATTCCATATATTTGAGATCATTACTAGTACCATGATTGTTTGTGATTATTTCTCCAAAGTACTGAGAAACTAATACTCTGCATGGAAAAACCTAGGCATGTATGCCATTTTTACAACTCAGCGAATCCATTGGCTCTGTTTGCTGCTGGTTCACTTCATACGACATAATGATTTCCTAAGGCTTTCTATTTCCTTACAAATGAGAGGATGTCATTCTTTCTGAAGGAAGCCTAGAATTACACTATGAATATAAAACCACTTTCTGTTGTTCCATTCATCAACTGATGGCCAGAAGAGTTGGTTACATATGTTGGCTATTTGAGAGAATGCTGCAATGATCTTGATCATGGTGGAAGTTTTAGCATGGAATTCTTTATGATCTTTACAGTGAATGCCCACCATTGAGATTGCTCGATCATAATCTATGTGTATATTTTATTGCAGATGTGGTGTACTGCTTTGCAGAGTGTCTAAAGAATTTTATTTATTTGAATTTCAATTATATTTTGTATTTGAGAGCCCTATTTGTTTAGTAGCTACTGCACATCTTCTCCCATATTCTGTGCTCTCTTCTCTCTTCATAATTTGACATATGGAGCTTAGCAATTCCATGGACGTCTTTTTGTACAATACTGTGAATTAATGTGGTTGTTAGATTTTATAGAAATCTGTTAATCTGCGCTCAGAAGCCCTAGTGTTTGTCCTCGTTCTTCTTGCATATTTATTGTATCCATTTTACCTCGAGTCCCTGATCCAATTAGAATTTTTGGTGGTGTGAGGAGACACACATTGATGTACTTTGGGTTGGCGGAAGAGTTTATAGTATTCTGCCTTACCATTTCTTGAAAAGGCTGTGCTTTTCTATCCAATTCTTTTTCTTAATTATAAAAAACCAAGGTGTCATAGGTGTATATGTTGACTTCTCTGTCTTCAATCACATTTTCTTGATTTTTGGCCTTTTGTTGTACCAGGACCAAAAAGATTTTCAACCTGAAGCTTCCAAAAGTTTGAAAGTAGATATTAACATACCTCCAGCACTGTTCTTCCTGCTATGGAGTGTTTTGGCATCAACAAACTGAATTATCCTCAATGTTCAGATATTACTGCTTCTAGAAAAGCTGAAAGCAAAATCCACTGAGAAAAGAGCCACTTTTATTTAATGGACACAATACTTTTACTTTTGTTTCTACAGAGAAACATTTGGTAAAGGGGAATGTCAAACAACTGACTCTTGTACACGTTGAACCACTGTCCTAAACTCTGTCCCAATACTCCGTTACACATCCAAGGTCTGGAAATTTACTCTATTCTTTCTTGCCATGTACCAGAGATTAAATGGAAGGAAGTGGATCTGTCCACAAGAATGCTATGAAATTCATGTGATGTCACTCAAGAGCATTTTCTGTCATTTGGAATAGCTGTAGGAAATAGGATTATGCCAGATAATCCTGAATTGTTTATCAATTACCTCAATATTCTGCCAAGTAATTATGTCGTGGTGTAGATAACATATAGATAGGTAGATACAAAGAAACTGACAGATAAATCTATACACACGTACAAAGCCTTTTTCTTTCTACATTAAAATATTTTTTACAAGTAGCCACCAGAGTTTCCCAACAATATTTACCTTACACTTTGTGGTCGATATGAAATTTGTTTGAACGAATCAAAATGTGCTATCTGCTATGTGCTATCTGCTATGTGCTATGTGCTATCTGCTATGTGTGCTATGTTGTTGCTGGTTGGAATATTCTGTAGATGTCGGTTAAGTGTAGTTGATCTACGCAGGTTTTTAGTTCTGTGGTTTGTTTGTTCACTTTTTGGTGTGTTGATCTGTCCAAAGGTGATAGTGGAGTGTTAAATTCCCAGTTATCAATGTGTTTGGGTCTGTGAATGATTTTAGAGTCATTAGTGTTCGTTTGATGAAGTTGGGTCGTCCTGTATTTGTTGTGTAGATATATAGGATGGTTATATCCTCCTGTAGCAGAGATCCCTTTATTAGAATGTAGTAACCTTCTTTCTTTCTTTTTTAATGTTTTTAATTTGAAGTCACTTTTATCTGATACTAGGATTGCAATGCCAGCGTGTTTATAGAGGCCATTGGATTGACAAATTTGATTCCTGCCTTTCACTTTTACGAGATGTTTACTATTGCTGGATAGATGTGTGAGCACTGTTGAAGACCTCATGCCTACCTTACAAGGCACTGTTGTGTAAATCTTTGCGGTTAACAATTATATACAGATACCTTGTATGCCTGTATATAATATGAGATTTTTGTTCCTGAAGAATACAATTTTGATATAACAACAAATCCTGCACCCTGTACTCAGTAGTTATGTATTTACTGTTACAATCATATGAGTAACTTTTGTTACTGTATTAAAATCTTTTTGGACTGGCAGGCTTTGTTTTGAACCCATTTGATTGACTCGGTATAAGCAGGGATTCCCTCTACCCAATAACCTGAGATCAATGGCATCTGGAGTTCCTGTAAGTAAGGAGGGTCAATTAGCGGCAGTGAAGAGAATAGAGTAAAATATTATGGGGGAGGGTCATGATTTTGGTTTAATTACAGTGACGTGGAAATGTGGAGAATAGTAGAATTGGTAGAAAGAAGTAGTTTAAAAAGATAGACAATTCATTTAACAGAGAATAGTGGAGGTGTTATTCCTGGGAAAGTGTTTTTAAAGAAAGAGAATGTGAAGAGGAATATAAAGAAAAAATAGTGGAAGACAAATGCACAAAACAGAGAAAAATTTTTTTAATAGGGAAAAAAAAAACCAGAAAATCGAACAAGCAAAACAATTTTTTGCTAAAAACAAATAGGTAAAAAAGGAATATAAAAAGCAAATGACATTTCAGAAATCGGAAAAGCACAATAAAAGCATAAAAAAACTTGGAAAAGAAAATGCAGTCTTCCTTGTTTGGATGGGCTTTTTAGCTGGTTTCCTTGCGATGGTCAGCAGTATATTTTGCTGCTTGCCATGTTTGACTTGCTTTCAGTTTCTGGGTGTGGATCTACTTTGAACTGCATCCCTTGTTGGTGAGATCCTGGGTCGCTCTGGTTCACACAGCTTGCAAGTGGGACTTCGGTATCCTCTGTGGATGGGGCACATGCACAGTTTTGGGAACCCTGGCTCCACTACTCTGCTGTGGGGCCATTGCTTTCACTTTCAATTTAGAAATTTCAACAGTCAAGTCACCTCTCGCTGAGTCATGGCCTAGGATGACCCTCCTACCTGGGCAGGGGTCCTTCTCCTGGCCAGAGCTAGCTCTCCCTGATTAGTCCCTCGTGCCTTTTTCAAAGATGGCCCATTCATCCTTGCTCTCTGAAGGCCTACTTTTGTTCCAGTCTGGTCTGAACCTATGCCAGTGACAAAGATGGCACTTTGCTCTAGCAATGGTGGAAGGGCTAAGCTCCAGATACTCCTTCACGGGCGAGAGTGAGGATGTCTTTATAGAGGTACTCACACTTTCTCTGCTATTTCAGCCTTTGGGTGCTCTGTCTGCAATCCTGGTCTGTCTGCTGTTGTCTGGAGGATTTTGTCCCTGTTGCTGTTGTGTGCTTTAGGTGCATGGAGTATGGGGAAGTGTGTGGGCGCCAGCACTGGCTTGTTGGTGCACCACGAACTGGAACAAAAATCTGTGTTTTCAGGCCAGCAAGGTATGTTTTTTCTTCCTGGCCAATATCGCTGTACAGTTATAACTTACTTGGGCTGTCTTTCTAGGAATAAGATTTTCTCTGGTGGGGCAAAACAGTAATGTCAAAATGTGTTTACCTAGGGCTCTGCTGCTACTCCAGCATCTTCTCAGAAGTGAATTGGAAATCCTTCATGATTCTGCTTTGATAAGATTGAAGACGTGGAATAATTTCGATACTCTTATATTTTCTGAAACTCTGTCCATGGACAATGTAAGTATATATTTTGGAGTATGCTACACTTGATGCTTAGAAGAATCTGTTTTTGATAGCTATATGTTGAAAACCTTTGAATAAGTCTGCTATATTCATGTGGAAAATGGATGTACTTCTACACTATGTAATCTTATCTGAGTATTTTGGAAACCGTGTATACTGGTATTAGAATTAGGAAATTGAAAGGGAATACCAAAATTGAGATACATAGGGTAAAAAAAGAGAAACAACTAAAAAAGCAATACTTGCAAAACTCTTTGGTTAAAATGCACTGAACACCACAGTTGGGGAATGGAAAGGGGGAGGAGGGAGGAAGGTATGAGGGACAGGGTAACAAACAGTACAAGAAATGTATACAATGCCTAACGGATGAAATTGTAACCTCCCTGTATATCAGTTTGATAATAAAAATTTGAAAAAACAAAACAAAAAAAAAGAACCACATCAGCGGTATCAACATGCCTGATTTCAAGCTTTATTACAAAAGCATTATTAAAAAAAATACAACCTTCTATTGCCAAAAAGGTGATGCCTGATGAATACAATATGGCAGAACACCTTCAAAGAAACCAGAGACTTGCAGTCAGGTGATATTAGGCAAAGGAATGAGAGACATACAATAGAAAATTAGCATCTTCAATTATTGGAAATGGGATATAAGGATCACCACAGGAAAAAAAAAATCAAAGCTGATTCTAGCATAATGGCAGCACCGATGTCAACTCAAAATGGATTAAGATTTCAACATCAAATGTGAATCCTCATAACTATAATAGAACAGAGTAGCAGAGACATCAGGTCTTCCAGGCCTAGGGAGGAACTTCCTGAACAGAGTCTGAGGCACACAACAGATTGATGAAAGATTGCAAAATGGGAGTACATTAAAATAAAAATTTCTGCACAGCTAAGGACATGTTCATGAAAGCAAACAGACAGCCAAACAGCAATGTAACAGACAAATATTATAAAAGGTTAATGTTTCTCACATACAGGGGACACAAGAAACTAATCCGTCCTAAATCCAAAAATTCAATCATGAAGTTCGCCATGGATGTGAAAACAGACTTCACAGAAGAAGAAATAAAAATGGTAATGACACACAGAAACATAACAACCATCAATGGAAGTAAGTGATATGTAAATAAAAACAACACTGAAATAACATCTTCCCCAAGTCAGAATGAGATATATTCTGACCTCAAGCAACAAGTGGTGGAGTTGACTCCCTGAAAGAGGAAATGTACTGAACTGATGTTGGGAATGTAAACTACTACAACCACTCTTGAAAAGAGTATAGAGTAACTTGAAAAGAACACGCAAGGCATTGCATATGTCCCATTCTGAGCAACAGCATCCAGGATATGATGAGAAACCTGCACATCCACGTTTATGTTGCACGCTTCAAAAGATCCAAGAAATGGAAACAAATCCAATGTCCCACTATACATGATTGGATCCAAGCAAATTGTATCTCTGTACAAGGGAATCCTACACAATGATTAGAAAATATTTGGAAAAATGTATTCATTGGGACACAAGCCTGGAACATAGAATGGAACATTGGCTGGCTGATATGTGTATGTTAGAAATAAGTAACACAGACATGATAAAGAAAGCAGGGTACCAATTCACGGGGAGACAAGGAACGTGCTTGAGAGAAAGGTATCCAAAAGTGACACACAAACACTAATATTTATTGCAGGAAGCCGACAACAACGCCATTACAAGATGGCTCCTACTTCCTTGCAGCCTTACTGGTAAATAACGGCAAAAGCCTAACGGACTTACTGGCCTGAACCCTGCGCATGCGCAAGTGAGTTCTAGTCCCAGCCAATCCCGTGGCAGCTGCTAGTAGCAACCAGTCACAGACCAATCAGGGAATGACCCATGCTCACCCAACGGTATATAAGCAGGCCGTTTTGGCCTTTTGGTGCCCCTCGCTTCAGCTCTCCCTCAACCAATCGGCTCCTCAATAAAATGTGATGGGAAGGATCCTCGTGTGGTGGTCGCCTTTCCTCGCTGGACGAGGTTGCCGCCCGCTGCAATTTATGTACATAAATTCAGATGGATATCTATATATTACCCAATCTGCAAGGAATTGTTTATAGTTAATATTACTAGAGGCTTTAGAGATGAGATTGACAATAGACATTAAGGATATAATTTTTTGTTTTGGAAAAAAATGAAAAAGGAAGTTGTTTGTGCAAGAGGACAATGTGAAGGAAAGAGGCAGAAAAAATGAGCAAGGAAATAACAGTTGTGAGAAGAAATTTATGCACATTTTTCTCTCATCTCAATACTCCCTCAAAATTTCCTTGATTCCTTTTTAAAATTTCTTCATCTATCCTTTGTATACATTATTGGTAAAATGAAATTGTGGTTAGCGAGTAACTTAAACTCCTATTACCCCAGCAAAAGCACCATAACTGGAAGTAAATTTCATCAGTTGATTCTGGAGAATTTTGAAGCTCTCTTTCTAATTCTGATTTTTAGATAGAGATAATGTGCCAAATTTGGTATACAACATCGAAGTTTTGAAACAATTGGAACATTTCAACACTAGTGATACAGAATCATGTGAATATTCACATACATTTCAGATAATAAGGGATGCCATATGATTTGATTAAATCCTTTTTTTCAAACCTACTGATAATCGAGACAGAAATGTCCTTGGTCAAACAGGGCTGGTAGTAAACAAATTCTTCTGTTTTCTCTTTTAGAATAGCAAAATCAATTTATAAGACACATATTTGAAATCAAGTTCAAAGACATGAACAAGATATACACAGCTAATAAGGGAGAAAAGAACATGAATCATACTAGAAAATGGAGAGCATAGTCCCAGTTCTCTAATTTAGTATGAACCACATAATCATAACTGAGCCTACTTTCCTGATCTTTTTGTAAAAGTAATGTTTCATGAATGGTCACCACTGAGGAAAAGCGGTCATAATAATGTAGGTACAAGTTTTGCGAAAATAGTTAACTTTCAGAACTAGAATTGGTCAAGATATTCCTTGATACGTTCCTGTGAACACTTTGCGTAAAAATGGATGCTTTTCCAAAGACTGGATCATGGGCAGAACAGAAATGTATAGGAAGAAGGAATTCAGGATCCCAAACTCGCCTATTAGAAAAGTGTGTGAAAACGACTCTCAGGATTCCATTACTGAAACCTCGTATGATTTCTACAAAATCATACATAAACAATGGACAGGAAGAACAAACAGGACTCCCACTTCCGGGTAGAAGGCAGCATTGAGCACTTCCGGTGTCAAATGCGGAAGTGCTTGTGAATGACGTGAGATCATAACCCGGAAGTGACCAATATTAGCCACGTCACAATACTAGTGACCCCACACGGGGGGAGACAGGAGTTAAAAGTAACTGTTACTACGGAAAGGTCTACGGTGGACCAGGTTACTTCGTTGAGCGAGAGCCTTCTTCACTAATTTGGTAAGTACAGTTCTCCTTCAGAGACATCTAACCATCATTTCCATCGTTTCCTTTCTTCAGTCATCAGTCCCCATCTCCTGTGGACTAACCTTTCACTCTTTGATATACACTGTGACATTTCTGGCTACAAAGGTTCTTTGTAATTCCTTACCGGAAGTCCCATGAGGTTGTCCCTGCTTATTTTACAAAATACCAAGTATATTCAACATATCACATAATCAAAAATGTTATGTCCTTGGAATTGAGAATGTAGCAATTTCCAATGTGTCCGTCTTCAAATTTACTACCATTACTCTCACTTTTATTTAGGTCTAACAATGATATTTCTATGGGGTTGTACACTTGTTTTATGCCCACAACAAATTTAATGCTGGAATTTACTAATATTTGAAAGTTATTATCTGTAGCTATCACTCTCAGTATTGCCCAATGTTCCCTCAATTTATAGGTCATGTTCTGTTAGATATAATAACCTATAGATCCCTTGAGCCATAGTTCAAGTAAGAATACAGGAATATCTAGAAATTATTGTCTGAATTTATATGAGTTCACATGGGTATTTACCTGTTTGAGACCTGCAAAAGTTGGAAAATTTTGAACTATATAGTATAGATATCTACCAGTTAGAAAACATTTTCACAAATATGTTGAACACTTGTCATGAATGAAGTCCCTTGAATGTTGGTCTATGACAAAGAAATTAATGATAAAGATTAATATACTTTGTTGACTTCAGTCCTACTGTTACAATTTTGAGATTTCTCCTTATTCCTTTCAAATACAATTGTTGCCTGATTATTTGCCTGCGATTAAACTGTTAAAATACACCTGGATGAAAATTCATGAGTTTTACCACTAGAATACCTTCTTTCATAGTGTATCTTAGGTTTGCTAATTCAGTCTCAGTGGATGTCATTTTAATCAACAAGACAGGTAATTCATTATTGTCCATGTCCTATTTTTTAATACAGAGCAATTTCCTGTCCCCTGAAAATTTTTTAACAGCGCCTGAAACATTTCCACAATTGTAATAATATGCACAATACAAATGGAGTTCTCTAAGTCCTTTCGATGAATAAATTTTGTTTTTTGCTGTCGAGTATGATTTTGGCTCATAATATGTTGGAGATAAGTCTAGGCCCTTTTCAACAGTTAAAAAGGATGGGGAAGATTTACATTGGTTTGTTGCATAATTCCTTTGAATTGGTGCTTTCTTAGAAACCCATATGTAAATGTGGCAGGTATGTGAGTCACTGAAAGGGAATCATCTTTCTCAAGTCAGTGTGTATTGAAGACTTGAAATTTGTCAAGGAATTCCTGATGCTGAGTTAAATTGGATACACTATTGGAAATAAGATCTTCCTAGCAATCTATTAAAAATGTTTTACCATTGATTTCGTGAGAACATGATTTATTTGTGAGAAATTTATTCATGTCTACCCGAGAAAGTTAGACACAAACTGGTGATACTTGTTTTTCTGAAATCGCAAAACAAAAAGTCAAAAAACCTTCATTCATATTTGACAATATTAAGAAATACCAGTAGGTATTATAAGCCACTTATTACTCTGTCACTCTAATTAGATTCATGTAGTTTCTCAGGTGTCTTCTCTTAATGTTTAACCTTAGAAAGTATAACGTTCCTTTGGAATGAGTTACATGCAATGAATTGATTGTTGGCAGCAATTATTATGCTGGGAAAATCAATTATCTATATTCTGCAGTGTATTAATATAAGATACTTGAACAAACTATGGAAGCAAAACATATCCCTTTTTGACTTATTCACAGCATAGGAGGAATAAATTGCAATGTGATTAAAAAGCACAGCGAGAAGATGGGACTTTCTCTTCTGGATTTTGGCCAGTAATTATAATACTGTCATATACTGGTGCTAGAGGACATGAAATGATACCCTAAATCCAAAATGAGTTTGATTGTCCAGTCCTTCTAGTTGTGCTCCCATATATAGGAGACACCAGATCAAAGTAATCCTGACAAAGTGAACACCTCATTACAAGGGGCTCTTTGCTCCTGGAGGAAGGGATGCACCTCACCTTTAGTAGAATGCTTTATGTATAAGAAAATTGCATTCCCCGTTTTCCTTTTAGGCTTAAGCAGAAACTGTTTATGTAAATTGCATTTTACTTCAACATAACGGTTATTCATAAATGTGCCAATACTTTTGTGGTATTATCTCTCCGTCCAAATTTGCAATTTTGATCTCATCATTTTTGGAATGTTCTAAAGTTGTAAGCAGCAACATAATCCTTTGTCGAAATATTGTAAAAATGGAGCCAGCAAGACATTCTCTAACTTTAATCTCAATATTCACAAAGCACACCAATTTTATACTAAATCTTGGCAATGTAATATTTAAGGATTTCATCCATGAATTTAGCTATACACACAGATAGATAGATAGATAGATAGATAGATAGATAATTATAGATATAGATATAGATGTAGACATAGATATAGATATATACCACCTGTTTTATTCCCAGGAAAAGTCAGGACTCACTACTAGTGCTTCATGTTTGTGATGCCACATAATTAGTTTGTCTTCAATAACTGGAAAAGGTAATTTTAAATTCAAAGCATGTCGTGTGAAACGAATAAAGTTTTTGATGAGTTTGATTTACAAAAGAATGCTTTTACCGCCTTAAGAATGATTATTCATAAAAAAATCTCGCAAATAGTTTGTTTTCTTAGCGGCCTAAATTTAATGAAAGGAAACTCAAGTTTCTTTGTCTTTCTCATTTTAAACCTAATTTCAGTTTAATACTTTAAAGACACTCCATCCCTCTTTGAATGAACAAGAAAAGATGACTTCATTTCCCCTTAGATAAACAGTGTTGAAATAAGTCGTAAACTCTCTCCTGTTTTTCTTCTGAAAATGCCTGTAATTTGTGGATTAAGAAAATCAGTATTTACAGGATGTGCATCAAAGAACTCAAAAGTTAATGAGTTGAATATCTTCCAAGTTCTTCAACATTCCATTGTTTCTCCAAAGAAATGATAATGTTTGAGACATCTGGTCTGGAAGTAATTCTTCATTGGTTTTCTGACAGAATTTTTCTCCTCACAGGAAGTGCAGATATTTCCCTGTCTACCAGAATGCAAGAAGGTAAGCATGTTCCCAATGTCCTTTGAAAAGAACACTTCAAATGGTTCCCATCATATTATGTTTAGCATTCTCAGTATGCAAAACTCTGTGGGGGAGATTCAATGGAATGGAGTTCAGAATTGAGACATTCTGATAATTGTACAGTGGAATTTTGAATTCGTACTATTGAGACATAAGAATGCAAGTAAATGCCTTGGCCTCAATGCACCTTCCCTGTCAACAGAGGACAGCGTGAATATTGCAAAACAGTAACCGCAAAAAGTCCTTCTATTAATGGAAAAATGTTTCCCAAATTAGGCCTAAGAATTCACAAATGGGAACTGAAATGAATTTGCTTATTATTTCTATGATAATATCAAAAGGCATAGTTATCATTTTTGTCATCACAGAAGGGAATTTGAAATTAATGCATACGTTGTAATTGGAAGAGAAGGGAAAGAATTACATTTTCTCAAAAATATACCAGATTTGCTTAGATATTTTTCTTTGCAGGTGAATCTCTGGATCCTGAAAGGTTACTGCAATGCCCCTATGATAAGAGTCACAAGATCAGGGCCTGCAGATTCCCGTACCATCTGGTGAAATGCAGAAAGGTAGGGTTGCATTTCAAAATGAGGAGTTTGTCATACTTTACTACAAACATGAATTTGAAGCTTGATATTTGACTAAATGTTCTAAATATGTGTCAATGAAATAATAGACTACCTGGGTAGATGTAGTATACACATATTTGTATTTGCTCTTGTAATCTGATCTTTGTGTAGTGCAGATAAGAAATAGCAGTGCAACTTGTTTACAGAACTCTAGGATGAGTAGAACATTGCAAGATGTTTTCTGTAGGACAATCATTTCAGTCTGAGTGTAGCGACTTTATACTTGTTTTCTTGTTCACACTTAACTACTCTAGATCAGCAATTTAGTAAAGTTTCTAAAAATTAAGACAGATGCATTGCCTTATGGCAGGACATAAATCCTGAACCATGTTACTTTTCAGTAAACCTAGTGATCCTGAATTGATGATAACGAAGATGTGACTTGCCTGTTTCGTATATTTTGGTGTATTTTTTGTAATGATACCACGACAGTTATATTCACATAGAACAAGAAATCTTTCAAATGCTAATATAGTTGTGTATCCCAATTCAATTTTCTATGTTAAAAAACATTGCTCTGGGCAGAAAACAATCTTCCCTTTGTTATGCTTTTCAAAGGATGCTCACGGATTATATATACACGTGTGCACAGAAAGACACATACATATGCATATTCATGCTCATATGTTTTCAAATATTCTTATATCTAAATGTGAATATGTACAAATTAGACTGTACATGCACATGGTATCACACACATGCACTAAGACACACAATGAGGGCATTTCCAATTGTGTTTTCGATCAAAGTGTCTTACCCATTCATGTGGCATATATTAATAAATGCCTTTTTACTCAATAAGATGTCATGATTCTGAATGTTTTTAGACGCCAAAGTTATGTTTTAAGTATCCAGCATTTTGCTGCTGTGTCAGACCTCCAATCTTGTCATGACGAGTTTAAATCAAAGTACTTTTATGCGAAGAGAGTATGAGATATAGAGTCTGAGAGAATCTTATCCACCTCCAGCCCCTAAAAATTGTAAGAAACAGATTGAAGAAGAGTCGAGGTTGTACTAGCCCGTCCTCTTGTGCTAGACTGGTGTTAGTACAGCACACAAGCCCAAGGTAAAACCACAAGTCAAGCATAAAAACAACAACTATTTCCTTATCCCCCAATAATTTGTACTATTTTTATTTTTTACATCCTGGTTCAATAGAATCATCCGGACATTGCTGCCAAATTGGCTACTTGTCCCTTCAATGCTTGGCACTTGGTGCCGCGCGATCAACTCAGTAAACATATAGCAACATGTGAAGACCAATGTTGCTTTGAGGATGATGTAGGTAAGCTTGATACACGAAACAGAAATCAGATCTGATTCAGATTCAGTCTGTTACATATTGTGATTCCATTTTCCTTATTTTCCTTCTTGCAGTTACTATGACTTGGTCCCAACCCCAAGAGAAGTAATCTGGAAATACAGGGCATCGCCTTTACTCTGAGGAAGACTGGGATAAAGGTAAAGAGCTTGATTAAATTTTGAGTTAGTGCTGTAACTGAATGCCAGTTTAGAGATAGATGCAAATAATAGAAAACTCTTTAGCTCAACATGAAATTTAATGTATGCTAACATAGATAAAGCTATTATGCTCATCCTCATATATGAAGACATACATTCAGAAATGATTTCTTTAAAGAATATATATATAAATCAGTGTTGTCCATCTATAGTTTAGGACTCTTTCTTTTCCACGTTTATTATCCACTTAAATCATTGATATATTAGGTCCTTAAGGTGGTTATTATATCATTATTACCTATGTCTTTCCTTGGCCATGTAAATGTTAGAGAAAATGTAATATATACCCTGGAGACAATATCCATTTTTCTGTTTGCCAGAATCCTTGGAAAACCCTAGCTCAACTTTTGTTTGGGGCAGAGCAGAGTCTTCTAGCCAAAACAGGTAAGAAAATGACATTATCACTTTGGCAAAGATCTATTTCTTAGAAATAAATGAAACAATTATGACAGGTGGAAGAGCTGCCTTTTTCTTTTAGGAATAAAATAACTCCCTCTTTTCAGAGAAATATTCAGATTGCTGTCTGAACGGTGATTGGTGAAAGCATGCATGTGTAAATCTGCAATTACTTCATAATCTTAAAACATTTCCAGGGGCTGGGGATATGGCCTAGTGACAAGAGGGCCTGCCTCGGATACACAAGGCCCTAGGTTCGATTCCCCAGCACCACACATACAGAAAACGGCCAGAAGCGGCGCAGTGGCTCACGTGGCAGAGTGCTAGACGTGAGCGGGAAGAAGCCAGGGACAGTGCTCAGGCCCTGAGTCCATGGCCCAGGTCAGGCAAAAACAAAACAAACAAACAAATAAACAAAAAAACATTTCCAAACAAATTTATTGATATCTATGGAAAGTCATACTCAAAATGGTCTCGGAGTACCATTCAATATTGAGAAAATGTTACAGATATGACAGTATGTCAGAGCCACCGTTCACTTTTCAATGACATACGTTTTGATTTAATTTTATTCACAGAAATAACAAATGAGCGGCTGAAATTCCTCTTCATGTAAGTAGCTACTAAAATCATAAGGAGATTAATTTGATTAAATGTAGTAAAAAGCAACTATACAGATACATTGTGTTATTTGGGTTTGTGTGTTATATGCCCTTTGCTCAACAAGAATAGCAATAAATGCATCATGTGTGTTTACAGCCTGTTTTCATTTTTCAATATTTTATTGCAAACCTTCACCAAATATTTGTGAAAAGGCCTCCTTTACATGGATCTGTGATACCTTGAATATTCTGTTTAAAAATCACACCAGATGTTCGCCCACGTATACAGTTTGTAAGGCAAGGATAACTTCCAATTTAGATTTTTGAAAGATCTCTATATGTGATTACAGAGTAAAAGGAAGTGTGTTGTTCACTACTGTCAATTTCATATTCAACAAAATAACTTGGGAGACCAGAAGAAAAAGTTTCTGGGGACTCTGTGGATTGATGAGACAACCTGAGAAAATTTAGGAGGCTTATAGTTATATTTTCCTTTTATCCCATACTAAGTCACTTTCCACAAAAATAATGCCTCCTTTTTTCATTTATGGGTTGTATCTCATCTAAGATAGAGAATTTTGGATGAAATATTATGACTTGGATCTCAAATCTTAGGATAATCATTTCTCATGTAGTCCACAATATTTACTATTTTTGTTATAAGACTTGGGCACATTTCATATTTTGTGTCCCTGTCATGTGACACTGATTATACTTGCATAGGTGATACATATACAAACTGTTCTATTACTTAGATGAAACTTATTATGTTACCTAAACTAAGGATAGAAGAAATGTACCTGTTTCATGATCATAATGGATTATCTGGGTATTAACGTGTTCACCTACCTTCAAGTGATTTGAAACCCATAGAGTTTCATACCATAAGTCAACAGCAGTTGCCCATTGGTCCATTTCTGCGTATATGGAAGTTGAAAAAAGCAAGAAATTCTTTCAGAATAATATGCAGTTTTTCAGTTTTGCATATCTGTACAACAACTATGTAACTTTCTATTGTTCTTAGGCAGAATCAGAAATGTATATTATCACACCTTCCACCATAATGCAAAGATCTTTTTTCTATTTTCCTTTGCAGAAATAACCCGGTGGCCTACTATTTGAGGACGACATATTTTTCTTTGTCTTGCTAATGACATGAAATAATAAATATTACTTTCGGCACGTTGAATGCGTTTTCATTTCCACTAGCTTTTAAAACTTACTAATTTGGTTAGCTTGTATGTTGTTTATAATGAACGCTGACATCAATGTTAGGGTGAAATCCTTTACTGAAATATTCCTTTTCAATTTCTCTAAGAAGCATATTTAGGTTTTACGACATGAACGATGATCGTGAAATGAAAATCTGGATACATAAACATGTATAAAATTCTTCTATATCTTTTTTCAGTTAGATTTGAATGTGAAAAACGCTTTTTTGTCAATGATCTCCCCCTTGCATTAAAAATATTATTAAAATTACCTCTTTTAGTAGAGAATTTAAATTTATATGGTCCACCATATGGGTGAGCCACAAAACTACTGCTTGATTGTGTGTGTGCGTGTGTGTGTGTGTGTGTGTGTGTGTGTGTGTTTGTGTCTTTGTTTGGACTATTTAATTTATAATTTGTAATTAAATTTTATTGACAAGGTGATGCAAATGAGTTACCATTACATAATAAAGCATTGAGTACATTTCTTGTCATTTTAGTTACAACCTCCCCCATTTTTCAGTATCTTTCAAAGGTCAGATATCCATATATACAAGATCCAGTGTTCCAAACTCATATCCAGTCACCACAGGAGGACTCCACCGGTTTTTCACGTAGTATATTAAACATAAGGACAATGATAAAATCCTCCTGTTCCCATGTCTTGCAGATATGATGTAACATCACTGGCAAAACCATATAGAAATATTATTTGAGAAGATTTTTTATACTTTACAGACAACAAGTCTATGCCCCACCCAAGTGATAAAATATTTAAAATAACTCATGCGCCCTAGACGATTTATATGGCCATTGATAGCAGGCATTGTACCCTTTATTTTCTTAGTTGCCTCTGCTGCACCAGCTACTGTGTGTTTGACACAAAGTGTGCAAACGTCTCACTATGTTAATCAGCTTGCTCATAACACTATGCAAGCCCTGCACGTGCAATCAGTGAAATCAATCATTTTTACCACCGGGTTTTCAATTTTCAGCAGAAAAGAAGTTATCAATGAAAGTCCTCCATTGGCTTCTCCAATAGAATTGGCCCGTCTCCATCCTACTCCTTGGAAGTTCATGAATGGTCTTAGTACGAGCTAGCCATATTCCACTATGAATGGGAGCACCCTACTACTGACCAACCACGTCGACTGACTAAGAAGCACCTTTGTCAATTTAAATCTCACTCCTGAGTTTAGGCTCACAGGCCCATGCTATATTCTTATTTATTTATTCATTTTTTGGTTTTTAACCATTAATTAAAGAGATTTTATAACTAGTGTGTCAACTTCAACTAAAATGTTATGTAGACACCATACTTAAAATCATTCCAAGGTTCCAAAGAGGCCTGAATTTCCTCTTCCTTTACAAGGGTTCCTATTGGTGCAGTGGGATAAGATGTTGATTTTATGAAAACTATTTAGAGGTCATAATAGTTTCTGGTGAGAAAAATATTGAGCTACAATGCAAAATGAAGTCTCAAGGGAAGGGATGGTTCCATGTTTGGTTTAAGTGGTCTCTGTACCTAAATATACACATTTTGGGTACTGCTGATCCCCTTGCTATTTTATTGTTGGGACATACAATATACATTATATTACTGGAACCATTCAATACATAATAGCTCGGTTAAACTCCTCTTGGTCAGCCAAATTTGTAGACACTTAATCCCCCAAAATTAGTGGAAGAAAAGTGTCAATAATTTGATTCCTGTATAAAAACTAGTAAAGAGAAATATTATGCTGAAATCAAGAGCTAGATGATAAAAATACAAATGTCTCCTAAAGCAAAATTTACAAAAACATTTGTGTAAACCAATTCTAAATCTTATCAGGGGGAAATATACGAGGGAGTTGGAAGTGTGGGGAAGTGTGGGTAACATGATGAACTAGAAATATACTTACAGACTTACATATGAACCTCTAATCCTTTGGTACATCACTCTGAAAATAAAGGAAAAAATTAAACAAACTAGAAAAAAAGAGGAAGTAATGTGGTATGAAATAGTTTATGGTCCTAATCTGAATCCTTTAGAAACAAAGCCATTGTAGACATGAACAGATTAGATTCAATCAGTTGATCAGAGAAAATGAATAGGGACTTTATGAGCATCATGCAACCCCCAAGCTTATGCAGCTGATTGGGAAGAATAGAGAAAATTAAAAGGATCTCAAACCACTGCGGTAGATAATAAGGAAGACTCAGATGGCTCAGACACTGCGGAAAAATTATGCAATGAGCTTACTAAACACAGATTGACCCATGTGGAGAAAATTTTGGAATCAATTATAGCCCTATTGTCACAACATTATCCAAAACAGCAAACTCCTGTAAAGGTAAAGACTTGTGGGACCTGCTCTGAATCCTGGCGGACTTTCATCCTTTCCCACCACAACCTCTGCCTGATATGGCCTCACAGCTAGTACCATTTCTGCCTGTGCTGTTTAAAGCGCCCGGTCCTCCTACAGTAAAAGTGGCACACTTCCTTGGCTAAGACTTATCAAGAAGGGAGGACATTTCTGGCTTTCATTTATTCCCTGACAGGCAGGATGAAGATAGGAAGAGAGTTCATCAGTGTTTGTCATTTAAACAAATAAGAGATCTAAAGAATGCTTGTTTTCAATATGGCCCTACAGTACCACTTACTCAATTCATTCTTATTTCTTTATTTATTCATTGGCCAGTCCTGGGACTTCAACTCATGGCCTGAGCACTGTCCCTGGCTTCTTTTTGCTCAAGGCTAGCACTCTGCTCCTTGAGTCACAGCTCCACTTCTGGTCATTTTCTATATCTCTGGTGAGGGGTAATCAAACCCAGGGTTTCATGTACATGAGGCAAGCACTCTTGCCACTAGGCCATATTCCCAGCACACTCAAGTCATTCTTGAAACCTTGGCTACTAAAACTTTATGCCCAAATTGCCAAGCAACCATCAGGCCTTCTAAGAAAAAAGGAGGAATAAATGACTATATTCAGCTTTGTGCGGACATTGGGCCATCCTATCTGCAGGGCCTCATGCTCCAAGGGCCCACTGTAACAGAGTTCTTACACAAGCCTTGGATGGGGAGAAGGCGATGGCGACATATATGTACTGCTCGGATGCCCGGCATTTGTTTTTCCTGCCTACAAATGGGCCACTTAATGGCTCACTGACCTAATCAGAAAAGGAGAGTTATTATTGAAATTTCTTCCCACTGCAAAAACGGGAAGCATTGTGTTACAAATTTCAGATCTAATTTGAATGACTCTGGCCGCCAGATTTCAGTAAGCTGGCAGAGGAGCCAGCCCCTGGCCCCACAGAAAAATTTTGGAGCAGCTCCTTCTTTCCTCTAACCTCAAGCATATCCACCAACAACCTGCAGCAACAATCAGTTTCAAGTCTCCTCTGAGCAACAACAGAAAGTGCAGGACTGGATCTCTGTTCCTCTACCTGCACAGTTCTGACTTCTGAAATGGGATTTCAGCCCCTCCCTACAGGAGTCATTGGCCCACTTCCAAGGATATCTGTTGGCTTATTGTTAGGCCGCAGCAGCTCTGCACTGAGGGGCTTACCTATTATTCCAGGAGTGATGGATCAGGGCTCTAATGGAGAAATAAAAATCATGGCTTCAGTGCTTGCTAGTGTTACCACTATCCCGGCAGCTCATTCTTGTTCCTTTAAGTTGTCGGTGCCTCAGTTACAACAAACCCTAGGGAATAAAGGAGTTTTTGATCTTCTGACAATTTTTGGGTTCAAAACATAAAATGGGAATGGCCCGGGAATAACCCCTTCTCATATTTTGAGACATCAATAAGTTGAGACTACCTCTTGGGCTGTAAAAACCCAATCTTCTCAAGTCACTCCGATCCATTTATCTAAGAGGTTAGCAATATTTCCCATTGACCACTGGTTCAAATATAGGTCTATGGCACATAGAACAAGTTATATTCAAATGCAAATTACTCACTAGCTGGGGCAACAAATGAGCTAATTCCTCCAGTACTCATACCTTAGTGAAAGAGATCAACAAAGAAACATGTGCTTCAATCTTACAGTGACTTTGGGGTATTCCAAAGGATATGAAACTTAGGCAAGACATGGGTGAACGATTGCCAATTTTCCTATTTCTATCCAGTCCCTTCTAGCTTCCTTGGTTACATGTAGCTCCAGTATTCATATAGCTGGCCTCTACACACATACTTGTCTAGCACAATGATGATCAAGTTGTCCACATCCTGGTTGTGGTGGGTAACCTATATTAAACAGGAAGTGCACATTAAACTAAGCATATCTTAGACATGAGTATGTCCTTTTTGCCACATGGCAAACGTGTGCTCCACAAAGAATAGTACTAGCAATTAGCCACAGTGTTCATAATGATGATAGAAAAAAGGGGGGAAAAAAGATAAAATGTAATGTACCATAAATGAAGAGCTTGGTAAATTAAAAATAAGAAGGAATGTTATGGAAGGTAAGAAAGAGAGAGAAGTAATGAATGATATAAAGAAGAGGGACAGGGTGTTGAAGCGAAGGAAGACAAGAAGACAGGAAGGAAGACAGGTGGGAAGGGAGCAAAGAGGGAAAGAATGCAGGCAGGGAAGGAGGCAGGGACAGATGGATTGTGGTTTGTATCGACAGTTTGTGGGACAGAGTTAATGGTGGAAGTATGGAGGAAGAAGGGTCCGAAGGTAATCCTGGGGAATGAGAGATTACCATTATGTATCTGTAGCTACTTTGTTGAATATCATCTGACTATAAGAATGCAGATTTAGCTCTCCTGCTCTGTGAATAGCCTAAACGTGAGATAATTATTCCCTGTGAGGGAGACCACAGTGTCCATGATTCTTTGGGTGTGGCTCACTTCACTTACTTTAATGTTTTCCAAGTGCTTCCATTTCCTTATGAATGGGGCGATGTAATTCTTTCTGATTGAGGCATAAAATTCCATCGTATATATGTACCACAATATCCATAGGGGGATCTGTGTTGGTCCCATATTTTAGCTATGACAAATTGTGCTGCGATGAACATTGTTGTGCTGGTGGCTTCAGTGTCTTCTCTTTTTTTGGAATTACGGGAGCTCTATGTTAAGCCTTTTGAGGAAGCTCCATAGTGCTTGCCAGAGTAGTTGGACCAGTTTACAATCCCACTGACAATGAAGTAGTGTTCCCTATTGGCCACATCGCCTCGAAATTATTAATTTTAGATTTTTGTTTTTTTTTTGTTTTTTTTTTTGGCCAGTCCTGGGCCTTGGACTCAGGGCCTGAGCACTGTCCCTGGCTTCTTCCCGCTCAAGGCTAGCACTCTGCCACTTGAGCCACAGCGCCACTTCTGGCCAATTTCTGTATGTGTGGTGCTGGGGAATCGAACCTAGGGCCTTGTGTATCCGAGGCAGGCACTCTTGCCACTAGGCTATATCCCCAGCCCAATGTTAGTTTTCTTGATACAGTACTTTCTTACTGGGTTGAGTTTTTGAACACAGTATATGACGCTGAGAGAAATAAATGCCATATTATGGAAACCAGTTTTATATCACAGTTGTAGTACTTTCTCCATGACATGTGTAACCGTAGCCTCTGTTGTTGATGTTCCTCTTGTATCCCCTTCTTGTCTTCATACCCTCACTATCACTATATCTTATCTGAGTACATTGGAAATCATGAATACTGATATTTGAACTAGGAAAGTGAAAGGATATACCAAAATCAAGAGACATAGGATAACAAGACAAATGACTTCAAAAGCAATACTTACAAAACTGTTTTGTGTAAACCACCTCAAGCACTCATGGGGAATGAAGGAAATGGGGCGTGGGGAGGGGAAATGTGGGACTAGTAAAAAAACAAGACAATAAATGTATCCAATGCCTAAGATACGAAACTGTAACCTATCTGAACATCATTTTGACAATAAATAAGAAAAAATGATTTAAAAAATACAGCTTCATTTCTGAGTTTCATATTCCATTTCATTTTTCTTCAGGGTTTTCTTTATACCAGTACCACCTGTTTTTGTTTTGATGGCTATATAATAGACCTTGACTCGGCACTTTTAAGAATAACGAAAGAAGGCAAGAAGACTCCCAAATGGGTAAGATATGGATTCCACAAGAAATATTGCCAGAATAATCCAGGACATCCAAACAATCAGAAACAACTATTTCCAGAAACTATACTCACTAAAGAATGAATACTTTAGGGAAAGAGGTAGATTTTTACAGAAATATAAACTGTCCAACCTGAGGCAAGAACATATAAATCAATTAAATTACCTCATGAACTATGATGAGATACAGGAAGCAATGAAATTTCTTCCAATATAAAAAAGGCAATCACCGCAGAATTCTATAACACTTTCTAAGAAAGGGGAAAACACCAATATTCTCCTAGTTCTTCCGTGAAGTTGATGCAGAGCGAGACACCCCAAACCTGTTCCTTGAATCAAATACAATCACTAAACCAGGAAAAGTTCCCCCAAAAAGATATTACAAAAAAATCTCACTTAGGAACAAAGATGCACAACTCCTCTACATAATATTACCTAGCAGAATCCAAAAACAGATTTTATAAGTCATGCATCATGGGCAACTAGCCTTCATTCCACAACTGGAAGCCTGCTATAGCAGATTCTTAACTTTTAATGCAATTCACCAAATTGACATAGGTAAGATGAAGAATCACATCATTCTTGAAGTGGCTGTTCCAACCCTTCAATGTTATAACACAGCAATAGATTTTCAAAGCCCTGAAGAAAATAGGATTAGAAAGACACTTTTTAAAACAATGAAAGCAATATATATGAGAACAACTGCAAATGTCATACCAAATGAGAAGAACTAAAACCATTTTCTTGAAAACCAGGAACAAGACAAGGATAATACCTCTCTCTTCTCCTATTTAATATATTTCTGGAATCCTTAGCCATAGCAAGAAAGCTCCAAATAGGGAGGATCCAAATAGGGAGAGAAGATGTGAAACTTTCCTGATTTGCTGATATTATGTTTTTATACCTGAAGGACCCAAATAAATCTCCTCCAAATTCCTAGATCTGACAAACCGTTTTACCAAATAGCAGACGGTAATTTGCAACAGTCAAATATTATAACTTGCTAATATACTCATACAAAGGGGATTCAAGAAACGATTCCCTCCACAACCTACACACCAATCAAAAATTTCGCCATGGATCTAAAAACAGATTACACTGAAGAGGAAATAAAAATGATATTGAAATATATAAACATAACCATCATCATTGGCAGTATCTGATATGCAAATAAAAACAACCCTGAAATAACATGTTTCCAATGTCAGAATGAGTAATTATCTTAACTCAGGCAACAACAAGTGCTGGAGGGAATTCCCAAAAAGCGGAAATGTACTGCTCTGTTGCTGGGAATGTAAACTACTTCCACCACTCTCGAGAACAGAATGTAGATTCTTCAAAAGAACAGCCGTGGCACAGCACATGATTCATTCTGAGCAACAGGATCCAGGATATGACTAGAAAACCTGCACTTCTGTACAATAATAATTTCTCTGACGAGTGGAGTATTTAACCTCAGCACAGATATTCTGATGCTTATTACCAAACTAATATGCCTTTGGAGAAAATTCTCTATTAAAGAGTCTCCTGGGGCTGGGGATATAGCCTAGTGGCAAGAGTGCCTGCCTCGGATACACGAGGCCCTAGGTTCGATTCCCCAGCACCACATATACAGAAAACGGCCAGAAGCGGCGCTGTGGCTCAAGTGGCAGAGTGCTAGCCTTGAGCGGGAAGAAGCCAGGGACAGTGCTCAGGCCCTGAGTCCAAGGCCCAGGACTGGCCAAAAAAAAAAAAAAAAAAAAAAAAAAAAAAAAAAAAAAAAAAAAGAGTCTCCTGTGTTTGTTGGCCAAAGGATGCCCCTTTGTCATGAGAATCTCCTCCACCCTCCGCCACACATATAGAACCTCCTTGGGGAGACTTGTTTGCCCAGCTGCTCCAGCGAAAGCTTTTCTCAATTAAGTGGGAAGTCAATAATCTATAATAATTAGTCTTGAGGAAATAGTAGCTAGTTAATAAAGTTCTACGTTGAATACTTTGATGCTTTGTTGTAGAGCTGACAAATTGTAGTATCAACACCCTTCGTAGTAGCAACAACCTTTGAGGTAGCAACATCTGTTACAGTAGTGACATCCACAACTTTGGTGTTTATATGAATATACTTATGCATTAATTTTACTCTTGAAATTGGGAATTGATTTCTAAACCAATATAAACCCTGGCCTTGCTAAATAAAAGTGTGCATTGGACCACTCTCCTTTGCATACCCTGTGTCTTGACTATGGTTAGAAATACACCGGTCCAACAACTGGCTTCCGGATCCAAGGACCTGATAATTGATCCATAGGAGATTGCTGAACTGCGTTTGAGCTCTCTCTCGAGTGTAGGTGAAAGATATTTTGATTGAAAGGAGAGAGGGGAACTGAGTGGTGAGCTCCTGATAGATAAAATGTTACAGGTTTATGGGACAAGCTAAATCTACTCTTTTTTCTAATCTTATTGACCATGTACTGAAACTTAACAGAGCTACGGTCTTGTGTTCACAATTAGATGAGTGCATGCAGGTGGTAATGGAGTATAATCCGTGGTTCCAGGAGGAAGATAATTTAGACTTAGAATTCTGGGAAGGAGTAAAAAATAATGTGTAAAAGGCATATCAGTGTGGGGAAAAGGTTCCAGATACATTTTGGTCTAATTGTGCATTAATATATACAGCTCTAATTATCATGCTTGCCATGCTGTGGTAAGATCAGCTGCTGAACTGGAGGTAGATGTGGAGAAAGCTATGAAGGTTTATAGTTTGTCCAAGGAGGCAAAAACTCAAAGTGGGCAGGAGTTAAAGAGATGGCTACACCTGAGCAATCTCTTGCCAGTTCTGCTAGAAAAAAGGTAGAGCCAAACTACCTATGTTTCTTCAGAAAATGAAGCCACTCTAAATAGCTCAGCAGGGCAGTCAGTGTGCTAAAGAGGCTCTCCATATCTGCCACGGACTTCAGCGGGGATGAGTCTTATAAAGAAAAAATTTTTGCTGCAGCGCCTGCCTTTCCTTTTCTGTTCTTCAGATTCTGACTCTGAGGACTTTGTTCCTCTCCCTCACTATCGACGGTTCCCCATTATTCGACCCCCTTGAGTCGATGGAGAAGCTCAGCCCCCTCATTATGAAAGTATCAATATGGTTTATATCACTCAGCTGTGGAAGGCGGTAACCTTATATGCACCACAGGTGCTGAAGTTAAAGAGTTAATGTTGACAACTGTTTCTGCTTTTTAAAATTTGGCTCCTGAGGATTGGAAGATTATGTGTAGGGCATTATTAAAACCTCAGGAATATCTATAATGGTTAATGTGGTAGAATGATGTTGCATCCGCCAGAGCAGGCTAAAATGCTCACTACCTAAATGCCGCCCTTCACAAAATACCGCATGATATATGAATAGGCACTGGGGATTATAAGACCCAGAATCAAGTAAATACTCCAAAGGAGATTGACCAGTGGCTGCACGAGATATGTCTAGAGGCATTGGGTTGGGTATGTACCACAGTAAAAAGGATGGTTCTTAGGCCTGCTTTATTCAATGAGCCTAGGAACCCTACTTTGACTTCATATTGCGCCTTCAGAAAAACATCCATAGAACAGTACAAGGTGCTGCTGTTCACGATCAATTAATTAAATTACTGGCAATTGAGAATACTAATGAAGATTGTCAGTCTGCTTATCTACCTGCTAATGAGATTGGGGAGGTACTAGCATATTTCAAGGCTTGTCGGAATGTATTTTTGGACACTCAAAGATGAAGCTATTGGGAGAGTCTCTGGGTGCCAGTGTGAAAGTACCCAAATCTGGGAAATTAAACTGTTATGACTGTGGGGACAAGGGCATACTGAAATGAATTGTGTAAAAATTAAACTGGCAAATACAAACTCGCCTAGGAAATTCCCTTTCTGCAAACGTGGGGTGCATTGGGTCCAAGAATTTTGATCTCAAACTGACATTGGTGGACATATGCTTCCCCTTTCATCGGGAGCAGCACAGGGACAAAGTACAAGGTGTTCAGGAAAGGGGGCAAAGGGCAAGCCTCATGGTCCCATTCCTATGAACGAGCCTTCCCCACCATCTTTTCGTTACAACCAGCCAAGATTGGGAGTGCCACAGTGGACCTTTTCTCAAGCCTATTCTTAACTTTCCCTGCTAATTTCCAGAATTAGAACTTGCATATACGGTCCCTTGCCATGGGGGAGTTGGGGCCTTCTTTTGGAGCATTCCAGTTTAATTGCTAAAGGGGTGTTAGTTGTACCAGGAGTAACTGACTCTGACTACATAGGACAAATTCAAATCCTTAAGACCTCCCCTGTACCTTATGATATTAATTCTGGTGATCGTATTGCACAATTGATTTTCTTTGCTTACATATTTATATCAACTTCTGCAAACCCTTATCAAGGAGGTTTTGACAGTATGAAATATCAATGTGTTTTCTGGATTTTCAATGAAGCATACAAACCACCTTGTTGTAAATTTTATATAGGAAAGAGGCATTGCTAGCTACTGGCTAAGACATCACAATAATCATCCAGATTGAATGGGGCATCGGGGCAGGGTGACACAAACTATCAAATGCAGAATAAAAGGTGTCAGTAGTACACTAGATTCAGTTATTAAGCAAAATCTTGAATATCAGTATATTACTGATGGTGAAGGCCAACATTCCATTTTTGATCCATAATTTTTGTCAGTACCTATTAACGTAATTGTGCTAGACGTCTTTGAACAGTGGGGAGCTCATTTAGTTTTCCTTTGATGTTCAGATGAATGTCTTTCTCAGTAAGATTACTTAATTGGCAGACAGATTGTCTAGTTTGCCGTGAGCAAAGGCCCTTATCTAAGGAAAAGTTGGCGGCCACAATGCAAGTTGTTGGAGATAAGTGAGCTTCAAATCATATTGAGGTTTCTATCTCTACCTGGAACTCTCCTATTTCTGTTATTAGAAAGAAATCTCACAAATGGAGATTGCTCACGGATTGTCGAGCTCTAAATGCAGCTTTGAGGCCTATATTTTACAACATGGCCTGCCCCAATCATGTATGATTCCTTTAAATTGGCATATTATACTAAGATTTGCAAGATTGTTTCTTAATTATTGTCTTATTTCATGAGGACCTGTCATGCTTTGCTTTTACTTTAAGTCGGATTAATCTCCAAGGACCCCATGGAAGGTTTAAATGGCAATTATTGCCACCAGGTATGATGAACTCACCTACTATGTGTCAAACTTTTGTAGCCAGAGCACTAGAACCTATTAGGAAAAGATTTGCTCCTGTTTCATGTATTCATTATATGAATGACTAATTATTTGCTGCACCTAATAAAGATATTCTATCAGACTTATTACAAATTTTCCCTTCCACTTGCAAGAAAATGGTTTATTAGTTGCCCCTGATAAAATCTGGACAGAGGAGCCCTTAAATTATCTAGGATATTTAGTTTAAAAAAAACAAGCAATTATTCTCCAGTTTATAAAAATTCGTACTGAAAAATTAAATACTCTTGATTTTCAAATGTTACTAGAGGACATTAATTGGCTTCATCCTTCCTTATGCATTCCCACATATGCTTTGCATAATGTATTCTCCATTCTTCAAGAGGATTTAACTTTAAATATCCCTTGTGTATTAACTAGTGAGGAAAATCAGGAATTACTTTTAGTAGAAAAACCCCTGACTCAAAATTTCTTATCCCGGGTAGATTTTTCTCTCCCTAATGGGCTATTAAATCTACTTACAAAGTCTACCCCACAGGGGGAATAGCACAGTTCAACAAGAATTTGGTAACTACCAGGCACACATTGTCAGAAATGTAAACCACATGTCTGGAGATAATCAGCTTTATTATCATGCAAGGCTGTAAAATGTGCATGGAAATCAATGGGCAGGACAACTACTTGATTATCATCCCCACACCTAAATAACAATTCAAATTTGCATTACAATCCTCTGATCTCCTCCCTTTTTCATTGAATGGCTTTAATGAAGAAGTTTTATACCAATTGCCTTCTAGTCCTTTAAGGAAATTATTTCAATAACAAATTTATATTACTGATAATATTTGACTTTCTAAGCCCATTCTAAATTCGCCTAATAGTTTTGAAGATAGTACCAAAAATAACAAATGTGCTTTTTGGACAGAAGGTAAATATCAAGTTTTCCTCACTCCCTGGCAATAGGCACACAAAATGAATCACAGGCTGTTATATACGCTTTACAGAATTTCTTAATACCTTTCAATTTAATCACTCAGTCGACCTGTGCAGCACATGTTCTATGCAATATATATTCTGTTGTTATTTATCACATAAACCACCCACTAGATTCACTATTTAAACAATTCAAAGCCAGTAATGCCAAAGACAGCATTTACTGTATGTCATTCACATTCTTGCTCATTCTAATTTGACAGGTCCCATGGCACGTGGTAATTTTCATGTAGATATTTAGTCCCTTTTATTTCGGCAAAAGAAGACCATGCATCTTGGCACTCTAATGCAGGTCATTTACCTGTCACATATAAAATTCCTTTTAGGATTGGGATTATGTCCTTGTGGCAAGAATGCTTGCCTCATATACATGAAGACATGGGTTTGATTCCCTAGGGCCACATACATAGAATATGGCCAGATGTGGCACTGTGGTTCAAGTGGCAGCGTGCTAGCTAGCCTTGTACAAAAAAGAACCAGGGAGTGTCCTCAGGCACTGAGTCCAAGACCAAGGACGGGAGTAAATAAAAGAAAATTCCTTTTAAACAACCTAAGCAAATTATTGCTAACTGTCCTACTTGTTGACCTTTGCATTTACAAACCCTTCCCCTTGGTGCTAATCTTCAAGTCCTGGCTCCAAACAATAATTGGCAAATGGATGTAACACACATCCCTGAATATGTCTGCCTACAAGATGTGCTTGTAACTATCGACACATTCCTCTTTTGGGAGGGGCACAGCTCTACCTGGTGAAAAATGGACTCAGGTCATTCAACATTTAGAAGAAACATGTGCAGTCATGTAGATTTCTTCTCAAATAAAAACTAACAATGGACCAGCTGAATCCAGTAAATAAGTGCAAATATATTTAGAATTTCGTAATATCTTCCATGTTACATGAGTTGAATATAAACCTCAAGGTCAAGGTAGAGTAGAATGAGCTCACTGTACTTTGAAAAGACAAATTAAAAAGTAAAAGAGGTTGAATATGTATAGTACTGAGGAGTATTACACATCTATGAATAGCCTTTATAAAATAGACTGAGCTGTTATTGCAGAAGCACTATTTGTTCTTAAGTTTTTAAATTTGCCTCAAGGAGATGCTTTGGTCATAGCCAAGCAACACTTCCTAGCTCCATGTATGTTAATCAAGCCACATCCTGTTTGGATTAGATTGGGGGTTGGGTTAGATTGGGCCCCTTGGCAATTGTTAATCCAGGGGCTATGGAATGCTTACGTTGCTACAGAAGATGTCCAAAACTTCTGGCATCCACTGCTGAGTCCGACAAGGAGTGCCCCCAGAACACAAAGATTAGGGTAAGACATCCTCATCTATGCTATGAGACCATCCCAATCCAAGCCATGGCTGCCCACAGTCTCCATAAAAATCCTCACAGAGGAAGGACAGCCCTTTTGCCCTTATGGGGACAGGTAAAAGCGCTGTCTCACAAAGCCCAACAGGTAGTGCTATCTACTGAAAAAGTGCTGACTCTGGAACATCTACTCCTGCCTATGTGTGCTCTGTTAACCTGTGTTTTGTAACTCTATGGCAGGGGCTAATTCAGAGGTATTGTATTGGACCAGTATCTTTAAACCTCCCTTATTGCATCCAGATTTATGGACCAAATCCCCCGTCTCTGTATCTATATCTAGTCCTGACTTAATCTCTCTCTGTTATCTGTCTGGCATTCCAGTCTATCCTATGGAAGAAGGACAAGATTCTAACATCTCTTACTCTCAGTTCTCTAAAGCTATCTGTCTCGGCAATTCTCCATGTTAACCCTTTAGATATCAATATTTTTAATTCAACATGGAGGTTTATATAATCCCAGTAGAACTCGGCTGGTTAGACTGTCCTTTTGGTCTGTGAGATCTCACACCTATAAGATACACAACTCTCCTAGTCCTTTTGGTTTGTGGTTACAAAACTGCACCGAACATAATTTTGCTTCTGAAAAGGTATACAATCTCATACTCCATAAACCAATTATGAGCAGCAGTGGAGTTGCTCAATCTTACATGTCTTCTATGCTATCTTACATGTCTTCTATGCCATGTCTGAATTTGAAAGTGAGATATCCTCCAAAAGTAGTTTGCTGTTATAGAATTATTTTCCACTTAATATCTTTGGGAATATCCTTTTATGTGACTCCATGGTAATTCAAATTTTGAAATCCAGGATGAATATACCTGAGTGTTTCCATAGTAATTCTTGTACTAGGAAAGAACCTGAATGTGTAACAGGTGAAAATTGAGCACAAAATATTTCCTTCAATTTTGTCTCCAAATATTTTGGAAATCATTACCTGGCTACTTTGGTATCTCCTGTGCTAATCTGTTTATAGTGAGCCATTTTGATAAACATTTCAATTTTTATGTGTAATTCATTTCTGAATGTTGGTCATATTTTTAGTTTGACACGTGGAAATGGTGTTCCAACTTATATCACTTGCATCCATGGCAACATCAATAGTGAAATATCTTCATTAATTAGGGGAGCATTCATGATTTTAATAATTTAGTAGGAGTCATGAACACCTAGGTATGGCTCAGGGCACTTTGTTAGGACTGTTGAAAACATGGTCTTCCATTGAATCCAGTCTGAAAAAATTCTTTGTTGATCCACCTAGAACACAAACATTCCCAGTATCATCTGCACATAAGGATAATAATGCATTGTGCCTTTTAAATATTTTTCAAACCATATATACTCATTACAAACTGCAATGGCCTGTAGACGAACTATTCAAACAGCAGTTAACATGCATATATATTATGAAATTATAATCAATTTCTCTACACTGTCTTAAATATTTCTATTATATGATTAAACGCTTATATAGCTCAAGTACTTGGACATTGCACACTTACAAATGAAGATGCATTTATTGATTATGATTAAGGACAGAGAGACCCATGATAGCTCTTAGAATTGTCCTTGAAGTTGGTTGAATTACATCATTGCAAATTTTCCCAATTTTGATAATATTCTTAAATTGGGACATGATACAATCTGAAACAGTCCCTTTTTATTTGTAGCCTGTTGTACAACAGCTCTTAGAAGGCAAAATAGAGCCAGAAACTTAAAGAATCATACGAATAAAATATTTCAAATGATATTCATAAGTTTTCTTTATTTGGTTTCACAAAGCCCAGAGTCACCTTGGTATTTCCCATGGGCTCATAAAAGAGAGGTATTCCAACCCTTTGTTTAGCCTTATGTCATGACCAACACTGTAAATTGTAAATTGATGGGCCTCAATATAGAAGTGATACAGTGTCTTTTGTTACAAAGCACATGCAAAACCCACTTTAAGCATTTAACCCAGACGTCTAATTTATATAAATAAATATATGACTAGCAAACGAAGAAAGCTTTTATGTCCAATTACTATGAATCATTAACTCATATCTTTAGATGAAGTACATTTTTTGGTACATTGCCTGATACATTTCTTGCACTAATTCTTAAGCTAAATCAATATTATACTTCTGTTTGCTCACAGTAAATCAATTCACTCCTTCATATTTTTATGTCAATGCACACTGCTGCTGTTACAATAAAAATAATATATGGATTCTTTGTCATAGTGCAAAACTCATGACGCTATTTTCTCTTCTTTAATCTGTGATTCCTTGTGATTTCTATTTGAATAACAAACAGGATGAAAGCTCAAGAATGCAGAGTGATAAGGCAATGATAGATTCCAATTTAAATTCTTGGTTGACTTCTTCTTGTGAGTCCAGGGTAAATGTAAATGTAAGTATGTTCTTCCCTGCTGTCAATTGCTTCTTCCAGCAAGTTATTCTGGGGGAGAACAATAAAAATATCCTTGTCAACCTGCAGATTGATGAGAGTACCTGTGAAACTTTAGACATGTACTTATAGTTTTGTTCTATCCTTCGTAAGACACTTTCGCTATAATGATGCTTTCTTTTTACATTTGCAGTTTGGATCAAAGTTTAGGTAGAGAAATGTAGGTCAAACATTATCAATTTGATTTGAAATCTTAGGATTATGATTTCTTATGTACTCGTAATTATTTACTATTTTTGGCCTGAGACTAGGTGACATTACATGTTTTGTGTCTCTCTATATATAACCTAGGGTATGGCTTGTAGAAATGTGCCTGGGTCCTTAAAATAATGAGTTTTCATTGATTCACCTGTACAACTCCCTCCAAGTGGGTCAAGACAGACAAGTGTCCAAGTATAGTTTTCCAGATGCTGTCCAATTAATTCAGAAATTGAGGGAGTGGTTTGAGGGGTGAAGCAGGGGGATGAAGGGAGAAAACTCAGGAAGGGATAGCAGGTATGAGAAGAAATGCATATGTAATCACTATATGAAGCATGTTTCTGTAACCCCACTGTACATCATCCTAAAATAACAAAGAAAATGTAAAAAAATTAAGTGTAAATTCATTTTGTGTTGGGAAACTAGATTTTTCTGTTTCCAAAAAATAACATTCAAAATTTATTAAAATTTGTGTATCGCTGGAAATATTACAAGTGTTTGGTGGATAATCAAAAAGAAGAAAATTTTTGATTGTGTGTGTGAGTTTGTGTGTGCGTGTGGGGGGGTGTGTTTGAGTGAGTGACTGTGTGTGTGCCTAGTCTTTTGAAGTTATGTCTCATGGTGATCACATAGAAATGCATTGGTAGGATAGGGTATATAAAATTTGTCAAACGTGGTAATTCCTCCCTCATTTTTCTCTTGCTTCCCTTTGCAATCAACTATTCACCAACTTTGAATGGTTAATTACAACAATTTCTATTCCTTTGTTGCATTCCTTTACCCTTTGTACTTTTCACAGTGTGAAGAAGTCATTTCCTTACTACTATAAAGAAAGAGACAATAGTAAGAGCTCCATGGTCTACTACAGCGACACCTGGTTTACAAACACAGAAAATTAAATCAAAAGAAATAATTTCAAATAAGGATTTCAAAGTAAATATAAAGAAACCTTCGGATTCCATATATTTGAGATCATTACTAGTACCATGATTGTTTGTGATTATTTCTCCAAACTATTTAGAAACTGCGATACTCTGCATGGAAAATCCTAGGCATGTATGCCATTTTTACAACTCAGCGAATCCATTGGCTCTGTTTGCAGCTGGTTCACTTCATACGACATAATGTTTTCCTAAGGCTTTCCATTTCCTTACAAATGAGAGGATGTCATTCTTTCTGAAGGAAGCCTAGAATTACACTATGAATATAAAACCACTTTCTGTTGTTCCATTCATCAACTGATGGCCAGAAGAGTTGGTTACATATGTTGGCTATTTGAGAGTATGCTGCAATGATCATGATCATGGTGGAAGTTTTAGCATGGAATTCTTTATGATCGTTACAGTGAATGCCCACCATTGAGATTGCTCGATCATAATCTATGTGTATATTTTATTGCGGATTTGGTATACTGCTTTGCAGAGTGTCTAAAGAATTTTATTCTTTTGAGTTTCAAATATATTTTGTATTTGAGAGCCGTATTTGTTTAGTAGCTACTTCATATCTTCTCTCATATTCTGTGCTCTCCTCTCTCTTCATAATTTGACATATGGAGCTTAGCAATTCCATGGACGTCCTTTTGTACAATACTGTGATTTAATGTGGTTGTTAGATTTTGTAGAAATCTGTTAATCTGTGCTCAGAAGTCCTAGTGTTTTTCCTCGTTCTTCTTGCATATTTATTGTATCCATTTTACCTCGAGTCCCTGATCCAATTAGAATTTTTGGTGGTGTGAGGAGACACACATTGATGTACTTTTGGTTTGTGGAAGAGTTTAAAGTATTCTGCCTTACCATTTCTTGAAAAGGCTGTGCTTTTCTATCCAATTCTTTTGTCTTAATGATAAAAAACCAAGGTGTCATAGGTGTATATGTTGACTTCTCTGTCTTCAATCACATTTTCTTGATTTTTCGCCTTTTGTTGTACCAGGACCAAAAAGATTTTCAACCTGAAGCTTCCAAAAATTTGAAAGTAGATATTAACATACCTCCAGCAATGTTCTTCCTGGTATGGAGTGTTTTGGCATCAACAAACTAAATTATCCTGGATGTTCAGATATTCCTGTTTCTAGAAAAGCTGAACGCAAAATCCACTGACAAAAGAGCCACTCTCATTTAATGACACAATACTTTTACTTTTGCTTTCTACAGACAAACATTTGGTAAAGGGGACTTTCAAACAACGGACGCTTGTACACGTTGAACCACTGTGCTAAACTCTGACCCAATACTCCGTTACACATCCAAGGTCTGGAAAATTACTCTATTCTTTCTTGCCATGTACCAGAGATTAAATGGAAGGAAGTGGAACTCTCCACAAGAATGCTAGGAAATTCATGTGATGTCACTCAAGAGCATATTCTGTCATTTGGAAAAGCTGTAGGAAATAGGATTATGCCAGACAATCCTGAATTGTTTATCAATTACCTCAATATTCTGCCAAGTAATTATGTCGTGGTGTGGATAACATGTAGATAGGTAGATACAAAGAGAAACTGACAGATAAATCTATACATACGTACAAAGCCTTTTTTTTCCTTTCTACATTAAAATAATTTTTACAAGTAGCCACCAGAGTTTCCCAACAATATTTACCTTACACTTTGTGGTCGATATGAAATTTGTTTGAACGAATCAAAATCTGCTATCTGCTATGTGCTCTCTGCTATGTGCTATCTGCTATGTGTGCTATGTTGTTGCCGGTTCTGTAGATGTTGGTTAAATCTAGTTGATCTACGAAGGTTTTTAGTTCTGTGGTTTCTTTGTTCACTTTTTGGTGTGTTGATCTGTCCATAGGTGATAGTGGAGTGTTAAATTCCCAGTTATCAATGTGATTGGGTCTGTGAATGATTTTAGAGTCAGTAGTGTTCGGTTGGGTCGTCCTGTATGTGGTGTGTATATATATAGGATGGTTATATCCTCCTGTAGTAGAGATCCCTTTATTAGAATGTAGTAAGCTTCTTTGTTTCTTTTTTAATGTTTTTAATTTGAAGTCAATTTTATCTGATACTAGGATTGCAATGCCAGCCTGTTTATAGGGGCCATTGGATTGACAGACTTGATTCCAGCCTTTCACTTTTACGACATGTTTACATTTGCTGGACAGATGTATGAGCACCGTTGAAGACCTCATGCATACCTTACTAGGCTTTGTTGTGTAAATCTTTGACGTTAACAATTATATACAGATACATTGAATACCTGTATATAATATGAGATTGGTGTTCCTGAAGAATACAATTTTGATATAACAACACATCCTGCACCCTGTACTCAAGTTATGTATTTACTGTTACAATCATATGAGTAACTTTTGTTACTGTATTAGGTTCTTATTGGACTGGCAGGCTTTGTATTTGAACCAATTTGATTCACTCGGTTTGAGCAGGGATACCCTCTACCCAATAACCTGAGGACAATGGAATCTGGAGTTCCTGTAAGTAAGGCGGGTCAGTTAGCGGCAGTGAAGAGAATAGAGTAAAATATTATGGGGGAGGCTCATGATTTTGGTTTAATTACAGTGACGTGGAATTGTGGAGAATAGAATTGGTAGAAAGAAGTAGTTTAAAAAGATAGACAATTCATTTAACAGAGAAGAGTGGAGGTGTTATTCCTAGGAAAGTATTTTTAAAGAAAGAGAATGTGAAGAGGAAAATAAAGAAAAAATAGTGGAAGACAAATGCACAAAACGGAGAAAATTTATTTTTAAAAAGAAAAAAAATACCCAGAAAATCGAACAAGCAAAACAATTTTTTTGCTAAAAATAAACAGGTAAAAAAAGGAATATAAAAACCAAATGACATTTCAGAAATCTAAAAAAAAATCAATGAAAGCATAAAAAATCTTGGAAAAAAAATGGAGTCTTCTTTGTTTGGATGGACATTTTAGTCTCTGGTTTCCTTGCGATGGTCAGCAGTATATTTTGCTGCTTGCCATGTTTGACTTGCTTTCAGTTTCTGGGGGTGGATCTACTTTGAACTGCATCCCTTCTTGGTGAAATCCTGGGGCACTCTGGTTCACACAGCTTGCAAGTGGGACTTCGGTATCCTATGTGGATGGGGCACATGCACAGTTTTGGGAATCCTGGTTCCACTACTCTGCTGTGGGGATATTGCTTTCACTTTCAATTTAGAAATTTCAACAGTCAAGGCAGTGCAACTCTCGCTCAGTCATGGCCTAGGATGACCCTCCTACCTGGGCAGGGGTCCTTCTCCTGGCCAGAGCTAGCTCTCCCTGATTGGTCCCTCTTGCCTTTGTCAAACATGGCCCATTCATCCTTGCTTTCTGAAGGCCTACTTTTGTTCCAGTCTGGTCTGAACCTATGCCAGTGACAAAGATGGCACTTTGCTCTAGCAATGGTGAAAGGGCTAAGCTCCAGATACTCCTTCACGGGCGCGAGTGAGGATGTCTTTATAGAGGTACTCACACTTTCTCTGCTATTTCAGCCTTTGGGTGCTCAGTCTGCAATCCAGGTCTGTCTGCTGTTGTCTGGAGGATTTTGTCCCGGTTGCTGTTGTGTGCTTTAGGTGCATGGAGTATGGGGAAGTGTGTGGGCGCCAGCACTGGCTTGTTGGTGCACCACGAACTGGAACAAAAATCTGTGTTTTCAGGCCAGCAAAGTATATTTTTTCTTCCTGGCCAATATCGCTGTACTGTTATAATTTACTTGGGCTGTCTTTCTAGGAATAAGATTTTCTCTGGTGGGGAAAAACTGTAATGTCAAAATGTGTTTACCTAGGGCTCTGCTGCTACTCCGGCATCTTCTCAGAAGTGAATTGGAAATCCTTCATGATTCTGCTTTGATAAGATTGAATACGTGGAATAATGTCGATACTCTTATATTTGCTGAAACTCTGTCCATGGACAATGTAAGTATATATTTTGGAGTATTCTACACTTGATGCTTAGAAGAATCTGTTTTTGATAGCTGTATGTTGAAAACCTTTGAATAAGTCTGTTACATTCATGTGGAAAATGGATGTACTTCTACTTGTGTCAGTCTGTTTTCTCCTATGTGTCAGATCATCTCTTGGAGAGAGTGAAGTATTAACATCACTCACTACTAGTTTATTCATATCCATCTTTGACTGTAGTTCTGAATGAATTCCTTTGACATATTTAGCGTCTCAATTATTGGGTGAGTATATGTTCATTATTTTTATAACTTCTTCTTAGATTATACCCAGTATTGAGATGTAGGGACTATCTATTTCTTTGTGCACTCATATTATGAGAAGTCTAGCTTTTTGTAATCAGGTTGGCTACTCCTCCCTTTTGGTAAGTCCATTTCCTTGGAAGATCCTACTCCATCCTTTTTCTCAAAGCATGATTTCATTCTTTTTTCTTTGAGGGGTCTCTTGAAGACAACACATGGATGGATCTTGTTTTGGGATCCAATCTACAGTTCATTTTCTTTTCTTTGGAGAGTTGAGTTTTAGATTGTTACTGTTGAGATTAGTGTGGTCCTTTGTCTTCCATTTTCTTATTAACCTGCGTTTTACTTCTTTCCTTTATTCTTTGTTTATAAAATTTGGTTTCCTCTTGGCTTCTTTTTACCTGGGTTCCATTTTGTTGATTCTTTTCTATTGAATGATGTTCCTCCTTAGTTGCCTCTGCAGGACTGTTTTTTTGTTGTTATACTCCTTTACTTTTCTTTATTGTGGACGGTTTTGTTTTTTCCATCGAATGTGTATTCTAATTTCGTGGATATCCAAAGTAGTTGCTGGCTTTTAGTGCTTGAATTGTGTTCTTCCAGGCTGTCCTTCATCAAAAATTTTAGTGGAGAGGTTTGACATGATTCTGATAAGTTTTGCTTGTTCTAGAGTTCTATACGCTTTAATTTTTGTGACTGGTGGATTTTCCTCTAGGTTCTGGTCTCTAAGTTGGTCAGGATGCTTCTTCTGCTTGTGTAAGGCTTCCCCTTTGCGATTGGTGTAATTATCGGCAATAATTCTATTGAATATGTGTGGTATATCTCTTCTCTGATATACTATTCCTTTATATTTTTCACCAATGTGCAGATTATGTCTTCTGAATTTGTCTTGTGTTTCGTGGATAAATCCTTCATGAAGTTTGATAGCATTTTGGAGTATGATAGTCCCTCTGTCCAATATCAGCGGAGTTGTCTTAGATCATGAGATTCTCGATTCTTCTTTTCGGTCCTTGGATATGCAGACTCCAATAGGATTAGCTTTATGGAAATTGACCTGTTATTGGTAGCTAGATCAGCTCTGCATGTGGTAGTTCCTTATGTTAAGTAATTTAATTTTGTTTCTTTTTCATGCACTGTTGGCCTCAAAATACTAGGTTCTTCTTTAGATGAGGAGTTGGCTGTATCTATTTTTACTTTTATTTCTTTCCTTATTTTCGATGTTCCATCAAGAAATATTTTCTGTGTTCCTGACATTTGTTTTTATGGAATTCTGTGTTGATTCTTCTGGCTATTTCAGCTGTCATAGCAAGAACTTTTCCTTATTCTCCATCTGTATTAATCAGTATTGTTTTGGGGGTTGGGGTTTGACGACCATTTATGAAATTTGTAAGAGTTCTTTGTGATTTCACATCTGGGATGCAGGAGTTATGAAGGCTTGATTTCCCCTATACTTCCCATTGGTAGCTCATATGTGGCAGTATTATTGAACAAGTTTATAACTGCTTCAATATTTAATAGCGTTCACTTTTGTCCACAAGGCTTCCAACGTTTCTTATTAACGGTATTCTTTTTTTTATTTAATAGTTTTCCTGATAATGGACATTCTTTTCTGGCTATGTCTAATATGATAGTCATTTTGATTTGCATTTCTCTTACAGCCTGTGGTATAGAGCACTCATCATGTGTCTCCAGGCCATTCTCATTTCCAACTCAGACCGACTAATAATTGATGGTCTTAATTTCGTTGTCTTTATATTCAAAAATATTAGCACAACATATATTTTGTAAATATTTGTAATTCAGATAAACTTAAGGACTTCTGTTATGTGAAGTTTGTTTAAAAATCCGTTTCCCTAGCAACAAGATATATCCCACAATTCACTAAATTTAATATTTTAAATATGAAATTCCTTGAGAGATTACAATCTTCTTATTTGGAATAAAGCTAGACACCTGGGTGTAGGGGAGCCAGAGTCTGTTTCAATGTCGTGACATTTTACTAAGGCAGTAGAGGTCGCCTTTCATTTCTTTTTGGTCTCAACAAATAAACTAAACACAAATGATAAAGTATGATTTCTTTTCTTGTTCTTGGATACCTTGAGAGATTGTTGTCACCAGCAATATCATTAATTTAAAGAAAGGAAACAAAAACTGCTACACATCCTAAATTTTAAAGTATAGATACTATCATAATTTGGAAAACCGTATTCCCTGGGATTTAGCCTTCAAAAGTAGATATCACGGAAAATCAATATGAAAATGACTCATAAATATGCTTATAATATTTGTAAGCTAAGTTGACATGGTATATAGATATAAAAAAGTCTCAGGGTAAGGCTAGAACATTTTTGGTTGACAATGTGTTGTGCAAAAGGGGTACAGTTACATAATAAGGCAGTCAAAGGATGCACAACTACTTAACAAAATATTAGCTACCACATTCCAAAAACAGAATACAGAAGCCTATGTGGTTTCAGTACAAACTGTGGTGTCATGCCATGTCCCTGAGGCAGGGGTATAATCGCCAGGGCCAGGATTTTCTTTCTCATCCTTCAATGTTCATGAATAAGGAGAACCAATATTGTCAACTTTCCATATTGATAAAGATGTTATAGAAATTCACCTCAAAACCCCATGAAAATCTAACTATATTCTTTAATGAAATAGGAAAAGCAATCCAAAAATTCATATAAAATAGGAAGATCTAGAATAGCTAAGGAAATTGAAGGCAAAAAGACCACAAAAAAAAACACCAAAACACAGTAATGCCACAACAATGTTCATCGCAGCGCAGTTTGTCATAGCGAGAATCTGGAACCAACCCAGATGCCCCTCAGTAGACGAATGGATCAGTAAAATGTGGGACATACTCACAATGGAATTTTATGCCTCTATCAGAAAGAATGGCATTGCTCTATTTGTCAGCAAATGGAAGGACTTGGAAAAAATTATACTAAGTGAAGTGAGCCAGACCTAAAGAAACATGGACTCTATGGTCTCCATTATTGGGAATAATTAGTACAGGTTTAGGCAAGTCATAGCAGAGCATCACAAGGCCCAATAGCTATACCCTTATGAACACAAAAGATGACGCTAAGTGAAATGAACTCCATTTTATGGAAACGATTGTTATATCACAGTTGTAACTACTTTCAACGTCCCATCTGTATCTGTAGCTTCTATTGTTGATGATGTTCTTGTATCACCTGCCAGTGGTTGTAACTACACTATCTCTGTAATCTTATCTGAGTATTTTGGAAACCGTGTATACTGGTATTAGAATTAGGAAATTGAAAGGGAATACCAAAACTGAGATACACAGGGTAAAAAAAGAGAAACAACTAAAAAAGCAATACTTGCAAAATTGTTTGGTGAAAATACACTGAACACCACAGTGGGGGAATGGAAAGGAGGAGGGTGGAGGAGGTTTTGAGGGACAGGGTAACAAACAGTACAAGAAATGTATACAATGCCTAACGAATGAAACTGTAACCTCAATGTATATCAGTTTGATAATAAAAATATGGAAAAAAAAGAAGCAGCATCAGCTGTATCAAAATGACTGATTTCAAGCTCTATTACAAAAGCATTATTAAAAAAATACAACCTTCTATTGCCAAAAAGGTGATGCCTGATGAATACAATATGGCAGAACACCTTCAAAGAAACCAGAGACTTGCAGTCAGCTTATATTAGGGAAAGGAATGAGAGACATACAATGGAAAAAAGTAGCATCTTCAATAATTGGAGATGGGAAAAAAGGATCACTACAGGAAAAAAAAAATCAAATGTGATCCTAGCATAATACTAGCAACGATGTAAACTCAAATTGGATTAATATCCCAACATCAAATGTGAATCCTCGTAATTATAATAGAACAGAGTAGCAGAGACATCAGGTCTTCCAGGCCTAGGGAGGAACTTACTGAATAGAATTTGAGGCACACAACAGAATGATGAAAGATTGGAAAATGGGAGTACATTAAAATAAAAATTTCTGCACAGCTAAGGACATGGTCACGAAACCAGACATACAGCCAAACAACAATGTAACAGACAAATATTATAACAGGTTAATGTTTCTCACATACAGGGGACACAAGAAACTAATCCCTCCTAAATCCAACAATTCAATCATGAAGTTCGCCATGGATGTGAAAACAGACTTCACAGAAGAAGAAAGAAAAATGGTAATGACACACAGAAACATAACAACCATCAATGGAAGTAAATGATATGTAAATAAAAACAACACTGAAATATCATCTTCCCCTGATGCTGAGTAAATTGGATACACTATTGGAAATAAGATCTTCCTAGCAATCTATTAAAAATGTTTTACTACTGATTTCGTGAGAACATGATTTATTTTTGAGAAATTTATTCATGTCTACCCGAGAAAGTAAGACACACACTGGTGATACTTGTTTTTCTGAAAGCGCCAAAAACAAAAAGTCAAAAAACCTTCATTCATATTTGACAATATTAAGAAATACCAGTAGGTATTATAAGCCACTTATTACCCTGTCACTCTAATTAGATTCATGTAGTTTCTCAGGTGTCTTCTCTTAATGTTTAACCTTAGAAAGTATAACGTTCCTCTGGAATGAGTTACATGCAATGAATTGATTGTTGGCAGCAATTATTATGCTGGGAAAATCAATTATCTATATTCTGCAGTGTATTAATATAAGATAGTTGAACAAACTATGGAAGCAAAACATATCCCATTTTGACTTATTCACAGCATAGGAGGAATAAATTGCAATGTGATTAAAAAGCACAGGGAGAAGATGGGACTTTCTCTTCTGGATTTTGGCCAGTAATTATAATACTGTCATATACTGGCGCTAGAGGACATGAAATGACACCCTAAATCCAAAATGAGTTTGATTGTCCAGTCCTTCTAGTTGTGCTCCCATATATAGGAGACACCAGATCAAAGTAATCCCGGCAAAGTGAACACCTCATTACAAGGGGCTCTTTGCTCCCGGAGGAAGGGATGCGCCTCACCTTTAGTACAATGTTTTATGTATAAGAAAATTGCATTCCCCGTTTTCTTTTTAGGGTTAAGCAGAAACTGTTTATGTAAATTGCATTTTACTTCAACATAACGGTTATTCATAAATGTGCCAATACTTTTGGGGTACTATCTCTCTGTCCAAATTTGCAACTTTGATCTCATCATTTTTGGAATGTTCTAAAGTTGTAAGCACCAACATAATCCTTTGTCGAAATATTGTAAAAATGGAGCCAGCAAGACATTCTCTAACTTTAATCTCAATATTCACAAAGCACACCTATTTTCTACTAAATCTTGGCAATGTAATATTTAAGGATTTCATCCATGCATTTAGCTATACACACAGATAGATAGATAGATAGATAGATAGATAGATAGATAGATAGATAGATAGATAATTATAGATATAGATATAGATGTAGACATAGATATAGATATATACCACCTGTTTTATTCCCTGGAAAAGTCAGGACTCACTACTAGTGCTTCATGTTTGTGATGCCACATAATTAGTTTGTCTTCAATAACTGGAAAAGGTAATTTTAAATTCAAAGCATGTCGTGTGAAACGAATAAAGTTTTTGATGAGTTTGATTTACAAATGTATGCTTTTTCCACCTTAAGTATGATTATTCATAAAAAAAAATCTCGCAAATAGTTTGTTTTCTAAGCGGCCTAAATTTAATGAAAGGAACCTCAACTTTCTTTCTCTTTCTCATTTTAAACCTAATTTCAGTTTAATACTTTAAAGACACTCCATCCCTCTTTGAATGAACAAGAAAAGATGCCTTCATGTCCCTTTAGATAAACAGTGTTGAAATAAGTCATAAACTATCTCCTGTTTTTCTTCTGAAAATGCCTGTAATTTATGGATTAAGAAAATCAGTATTTACAGGATGTGCATCAAAGAACTCAAAAGTTAATGAGTTGAATATCTTCCAAGTTCTTCAATATTCCTTTGTTTCTCCAAAGAAATGATAATGTTTGAGACATCTGGTCTGGAAGTAATTCTTCATTCGTTTTCTGACAGAATTTTTCTCCTCACAGGAAGTGCAGATATTTCCCTGTCTACCAGAATGCAAGAAGGTAAGCATGTTCACAATGTCCTTTGAAAAGAACACTTCAAATGGTTCCCATCATATTATGTTTAGCATTCTCAGTATGCAAAACTCTGTGGGGGAGATTCAATGGGATGGAGTTCAGAATTGAGACATTCTGATAATTGTACAGTGGAATTTTGAATTCGTACTATTGAGACATAAGAATGCAAGTAAATGCCTTGGCCTCAATGCACCTTCCCTGTCAACAGAGGACAGCGTGAATATTGCAAAACAGTAACCGCAAAAAGTCCTTCTATTAATGGAAAAATGTTTCCCAAATTAGGCCTAAGAATGCACAAATGGGAACTGAAATGAATTCGCTTATTATTTCTATGATAATATCAAAAGGCATAGTTATCATTTTTGTCATCACAGAAGGGAATTTGAAATTAATGCATACGTTGTAATTGGAAGAGAAGGGAAAGAATTACATTTTCTCAAAAATATACCAGATTTGCTTAGATATTTTTCTTTGCAGGTGAATCTCTGGATCCTGAAAGGTTACTGCAATGCCCCTATGATAAGAGTCACAAGATCAGGGCCTGCAGATTCCCGTACCATCTGGTGAAATGCAGAAAGGTAGGGTTGCATTTCAAAATGAGGAGTTTGTCATACTTTACTACGAACATGAATTTGAAGCTTGATATTTGACTAAATGTGCTAAATATGTGTCAATGATATAATAGACTACATGGGTAGATGCAGTATACACATATTTGTATTTGCTCTTGTAATCTGATCTTTGTGTAGTGCAGATAAGAAATAGTAGTGCAACATGTTTAGAGAACTCTAGGATGAGTAGAACATTGCAAGATGTTGTCTGTGGGACAACCGTTTCAGTCTGAGTGTAGCGACTTTATACTTGTTTCCTTGTTCACACTTAACTACTCTAAATCAGCAATTTAGTAAAGTTTCTAAAAATTAAGACAGATGCATTGCCTTATGGCAGGACATAATTCCTGAACCATGTTACTTTTCAGTAAACCCAGTGATCCTGAATTGATGATAACGAAGATGTGTCTTACCTGTTGCGTATATTTTGGTGTATTTTTTGTAATGATACCACGACAGTTATTTTCACATAGAATAAGAAATCTTTCAAATGCTCATATATTTATCTATCCCTATTCAATTTTTTGTGTTAAAAAACATTGCTCTGGGCAGAAAACAATCTTCCCTTTGTTATGCTTTTCAAAGGATGCTCACTGATTATATATACACGTGTGCACAGAATGACACATACATATGCATATTCATACTCATATGTTTTCAAATATTCTTATATCTAAATGCGAATATATGCAAATTATACTTTACATGCACATGGTATCACACACATGCACCAAGACACACAATGAGGGCATTTCCAATTGTGTTTTCGATCAATGTGTCTTACCCATTCATGTAGCATACATTAATAAATGCCTTTTTACTGAAAAAGATGTCATGATTCTGAATGTTTTTAGATGCCAAAGTTATGTTTTAAGTATCCAGCATTTTGCTGCTGTGTCAGACCTCCAATCTTGTCATGAGGAGTTTAAATCAAAGTACTTTTATGCGAAGAGAGTATGAGATATAGAGTCTGAGAGAATCTTATCCACCTCCAGCCCCTAAAAATTGTAAGAAACAGATTGAAGAAGAGTCGAGGTTGTACTAGGCCGTCCTCTTGTGCTGCAGTGGTGTTAGTACAGCACACAAGCCCAAGGTAAAACCACAAGTCAAGCATAAAAACAGCAACCCTTTCCTTATCCCCCAATAATTTGTACTATTTTTATTTTTTACATCCTGGTTCAATAGAATCATCCGGACATTGCTGCCAAATTGGCTACTTGTCCCTTCAATGCTCGGCACTTGGTGCCGCACGATCAACTCAGTAAACATATAGCAACATGTGAAGACCAAAGTTGCATTGAGGATGATGTAGGTAAGCTTGATACACGAAACAGAAATCAGATCTGATTCAGATTCAGTCTGTTACATATTGTGATTCCATTTTCCTTATTTTCCTTCTTGCAGTTACTATGACTTGGTCCCAAACCCAAGAGAAGAAATCTGGAAATACAGGGCATCGCCTTTCCTCTGAGGAAGACTGATATAAAGGTAAAGAGCTTCATTAAATTTTGAGTTAGTGCTGTAACTGAATGCCAGTTTAGAGATAGATGCAAATAATAGAAAACTCTTTAGCTCAACATGAAATTTAATGTAGGCTAACATAGAGAAAGCTGTTATGCTCATCCTCATATATGAAGACATGCATTCAGAAATGATTTCTTTAAAGAATATATATAAAACAGGGTTGTCCATCTATAGTTTAGGACTCTTTCTTTTCCATGTTTATTATCCACTTAAATCATTGATATATTAGGTCCTTAAGGTGGTTATAATTTCATTATTACCTATGTCTTTCCTTGGTCATGTAAATGTTAGAGAAAATGTAATATATACCCTGGAGACAATATCCATTTTTCTGTTTGCCAGAATCCTTGGAAAACCCTAGCCCAACTTTTGTTTGGGGTAGAGCAGAGTCTTCTAGCTAAAACAGGTAAGAAAATGACATTATCACTTTGGCAAAGATCTATTTCTTAGAAATAAAGGAAACAATTATGATAGGTGGAAGAGCTGCCTTTTTCTTTTAGGAATAAGAAAACTTCCTCTTTTCAGAGAAATATTCAGATTGCTGTCTGAACGGTGATTGGTGAAAGCATGCATGTGTAAATCTGCAATTACTTCATGATTTTAAAACATTTCCAGGGGCTGGGGATATGGCCTAGTGACAAGAGTGCCTGCCTCGGATACACAAGGACCTAGGTTCGATTCCCCAGCACCACACATACAGAAAACGGCCAGAAGCGGCGCTGTGGCTCAAGTGGCAGAGTGCTAGCCTTGAGCGGGAAGAAGCCAGGGACAGTGCTCAGGCCCTGAGTCCACGGCCCATGACAGGCAAATACAAAACAAACAAACAAATAAACAAAAAAAATTTCCAAACAAATTCATTGATATCTGTGGAAAGTCATACTCAAAATGGTCTCGGAGTACCATTCAATATTGAGAAAATGTTACAGATATGACAGTATGTCAGAGCCACCGTTCACTTTTCAATGACATACCTTTCGATTTAATTTTATTCACAGAAATAACAAATGAGCGGCTGAAATTCCTCTTCATGTAAGTAGCTACTAAAATCATAAGGAGATTAATTTGATTAAATGTAGTAAAAAGCAACTATACAGATACATTGTGTTATTTGGGTTTGTGTGTTATATGCCCTTTGCTCAACAAGAATAGCAATAAATGCATCATGTGTGTTTACAGCCTGTTTTCATTTTTCAATATTTTATTGCAAACCTTCACCAAATATTTTTGAAAAGGCCTCCTTTACATGGATCTGTGATACCTTGAATATTCTGTTTAAAAATCACACCAGATGTTCGCCCACGTATACAGTTTGTAAGGCAAGGATAACTTCCAATTTAGATTTTTGAAAGATCTCTATATGTGATTACAGAGTAAAAGGAAGTGTGTTGTTCCCTGCTGTCACTTTCATATGCAACAAAATAACTTGGGAGACAAGAAGAAAAAGTTTCTGGGGACTCTGTGGATTGATGAGACAACCTGAGAAAATTTAGGAGGCTTATAGTTATATTTTCCTTTTATCCCATACTAAGTCACTTTCCACAAAAATAATGCCTCCTTTTTTCATTTACGGGTTGTATCTCATCTAATATAGAGAATTTTGGAGGAAATATTATGACTTGGATCTCAAATCTTAGGATAATCATTTCTCATGTAGTCCACAATATTTACTATTTTTGTTATAAGACTTGGGGAAATTTCATATTTTGTGTCCCTGTCATGTGACACTGATTATACTTGCATAGGTGAGACATATACAAACTGTTCTATTACTTAGATGAAACTTCTTATGTTACCTAAACTAAGGTTAGAAGAAATGTACCTGTTTCATGATCATAATGGATTCTCTGGATATTAACGTATTCACCTACCTTCAAGTGATTTGAAACCCATAGAGTTTCATACCATAAGTCAACAGCAGTTGCCCATTGGTCCATTTCTGCGTATATGGAAGTTGAAAAAAGCAAGAAATTCTTTCAGAATAATAGGCAGTTGTTCAGTTTTGCATATCTGTACAACAACGATGAACAACAACTTTCTATTGTTATTAGGCAGAATCAGAAATGTATATTATCACACCTTCCACCATAATGCAAAGATCTTTTTTCAATTTTCATTTGCAGAAATAATCCGGTGGCCTACTATTTGAGGACTACATATTTTTCCTTGTCTTGCTAATGACATGAAATAATAAATATTACTTTCGGCACGTTGAATGCGTTTTCATTTCCACTAGCTTTTAAAACTTACTAATTTGGTTAGCTTGTATATTGTTTATAATGAACGCTGACATCAATGTTAGGGTGAAATCCTTTACTGAAATATACCTTTTCAATTTCTCTAAGAAGCATATTTATGTTTCACGAGTGGAACGATGATCATGAAATGAAAATCTGGATACATAAACATGTATAAAATTCTTCTATATCTTTTTTCAGTTAGATTTGAATGTGAAAAACGCTTTTTTGTCAGTGATCTCCCCCTTGCATTAAAAATATTATTAAAATTACCTCTTTTAGTAGAGAATTTGAATTTATATGGTCCACCATATGGGTGAGCCACAAAACTACTGCTTGATTGTGTGTGTGCGTGTGTGTGAGTGTGTGTGTGTCTGTGTTTGTGTCTTTGTTGGGACTATTTAATTTATAATTTGTAATTAAATTTTATTGACAAGGTGATGCAAATGAGTTACCATTACATAATAAAGCAGTGAGTACATTTCTTCTCATTTTAGTTACAACCTCCCCTATTTTTTAGTATCTTTCAAAGTTCAGATATCCATATATACAAGATCCAGTGTTCCAAACTCATATCCAGTCACCACAGGAGGACTCCACCGGTTTTTCACGTAGTATATTAAACATAAGGACAATGATAATATCCTCCTGTTCCCATGTCTTGCAGATATGATGTAACATCACTGGCAAAACCATATAGAAATATTATTTGAGAAGAAGTTTTATACTTTACAGACAACAAGTCTATGCCCCACCCAAGTGATAAAATATTTAAAATAACTCATGCACTATAGACGATTTATATGGCCATTGATAGCAGGCATTGTACACTTTATTTTCTTACTTGCCTCTGCTGAACCAGGTACTGTGTGTTTGACACAAAATGTGCCAACTATGTTAATCTATGTTAATCACTATGTTAATCAGCTTGCTCATAACAGTATGCAAGCCCTGCACGTGCAATCAGTGAAATCAATCATTTTTTCCACCGGGTTTTCGATTTTCAGCAGAAAAAATGTTATCAAAGAAAGTCCTCCATTGGCTTGTCCAATAGAATGGGCCCTTCTCCATCCTACTCCTTGGAAGTTCATGAATGGTCTTAGTACGAGCTAGCCATATTCCACTATGAATGGAAGCCCCCTACTACTGACCAACCACGTAGACTGACTAAGAAGCACCTTTGTCAATTTAAATCTCACTCCTGAGGATAGGCTCACAGGCCCATGCTATATTCTTATTTATTTATTCATTTTTTGGTTTTTAACCATTAATTAAAGAGATTTTATAACTAGTGTGTGAACTTCAACTAAAGTGTTATGTAGACACCATACTTAAAATCATTCCAAGGTTCCAAAGAGGCCTGAATTTCCTCTTCCTTTACAAGGGTTCCTATATGTGCAGTGGGATAAGATGTTGATTTTATGAAAACAATTTAGAGGTCATAATAGTTTCTGGTGAGAAAAATATTGAGCTACAATGCAAAATGAAGTCTCAAGGGAAGGGATGGTTCCATGTTTGGTTTAAGTGGTCTCTGTACCTAAATATACACATTTTGGTTACTGCTGATCCCCTTGCTATTTTACTGTTGGGACATACAATATACATTATATTACTGGAACCATTCAATACATAATAGCTCGGTTAAACTCCTCTTGGTCAGCCAAATTTGTAGACACTGAATCCCCCAAAATTAGTGGAAGAAAAGTGTCAATAATTTGATTCCTGTATAAAAACTAGTAAAGAGAAATATTATGCTGAAATCTAGAGCCAGATGATAAAAATACAAATGTCTCCTAAAGCAAAATTTACAAAAACATTTGTGTAAACTAATTCTAAAACTTATCAGGGGGAAAGATACGAAGGAGTTGGAAGTGTGGGGAAGTGTGGGTAACATGATGAACTAGAAATATACTTACAGACTTACATATGAACCTCTAATCTCTTGGTTCATCACTCGGAAAATAAAGGAAAAAATTAAACAATCAAGAAAAAAAGAGGAAGTTATGTGGTATGAAATAGTTTATGGTCCTAATCTGAATCCTTTAGAAATAATGCCATTGTAGACATGAACGGATTAGATTCAATCAGTTGATCAGAGAAAATGAACAGGGACTTGATGAGCATCATGCAACCCCCAAGCTTATGCAGGTGATTGGGAAGAATTGAGAAAATTAAAAGGATCTCAAACCACTGGGGTAGATAATAAGAAAGACTAAGATGGCTCAGACACTGAGGAAAAATTATGCAATGAGCTTACTAAAGACAGATTGATCCATGTGGAGAAAATTTTGCAATCAATTATAGCCCTATTGTCGCAACATTATCCATAGCAGCAAACTCCTGTAAAGGTAAAGACTTGTGGGACCTGCCCAGAATCCTGGCGGACTTTCATCCTTTCCCACCACAACCTCTGCCTGATAGGGTCTCACAGCTAGTACCATTTCTGCCTGTGCTGTTTAAAGCGCCTGGTCCTCCTACAGTAAACGTGGCACACTTCCTTGGCTCAGACTTATCAAGAAGGGAGGACATTTCTGGTTTTCATTTATTCCCTGACAGGCAAGATGAAGATAGGAAGAGAGTTCATCAGTGTTTGTCATTTAAACAAATAACAGATCTAAAGAATGCTTGTTTTCAATATGGCTCTACAGTACCACATACTCAAGTCATTCTTATTTATTTATTTATTTTTTTATTCATTGGCCAGTCTTGGGACTTCAACTCAGGGCCTGAGCACTGTCCCTGGCTTCTTTTTACTCAAGGCTAGCACTCTGCTCCTTGAGTCACAGCGCCACTTCTGGTCATTTTCTATATCTCTGGTGAGGGGTAATCAAACCCAGGGCTTCATGTACATAAGGCAAGCACTCTTGCCACTAGGCCATATTCCCAGCACACTCAAGTCATTCTTGAACCTTGGCTACTAAAACTTTATGCCCAAATTGCCAAGCAGCCCTCAGGCCCTCTAAGATAAATGGAGGAATAAATGACTATATTCAGCTTTGTGCGGACATTGGGCCATCCTAGCTGCATGGCCTCATGCTCCAAGGGCCGACTGTTACAGAGTTCTTCCGCATGTCCTGGATGGGGAGAAGGCGACGGGGACATTTATGTACTGCTCGGATTCCTGGCATTTGTTTTTCCTGCCGACAAAGGGGCCACTTAATGGCTCACTGACTTAATCAGAAAAGGAGATTTATTACTGAAATTTCTCCCCTCTGTAAAAACGGGAAGCATTGTGTTACAAATTTCAGATCTAATTTGAATGACTCTGGCCGCCAGATTTCAGTAAGCTGGCAGAGGAGCCAGCCCCTGGACCCACAGAAAAATTTTGGAGCAGCTCCTTCTTTCCCCTAAACTCAAGCATATCCCCCAAAAACCTGCAGCAACAATCAGTTTCAAGTCTCCTGTGAGCAACAACAGAAAGTGCAGGACTGGATCTCTGTTCTTCTACCTGCACAGTACTGACTTCCAAAATGGTATTTTAGCCCCTCTCTACAGGAGTCATTGGCCCACTTCCAAGGGAATCTGTTGGCTTATTTTTAGGCCGTAGCAGCTCTGCTCTGAGGGGCTTACCTATTATTCCAGGAGTGATCAATCAGGACTCTAATGTAGAAATAAAAATCATGGCTTCAATGCTTGCTAGTGTTACCACTAAAATGCTCACTACCTAAATGCAGCCATTCACAAAATAACGCATGATATGTGAATAGGCACTGGGGATTATAAGACCCAGAATCTAGTAAATACCCCAAAGCAGATTGACCAGTGGCTGCAGGAGATATGTCTAGAGGCATGGGGTTGGGTATGTCCCACAGTAAAAAGGATGGTTCTTAGGCCTGGTTTATTCAAGGGGCCCAGGAACCCTACATTGACTTCATAGTGCGCCTTCAGAAAATTATTGATAGAACAGTACAAGGTGTATTTTTGGACACTCAAAAGATGAAGCTATTGGGACAGACGCTGGGTGCTAGTGTGAAAGTACCCAAATCCGGGAAATTAAACTGTTTTGGCTGTGGGGACAAGGGCATACTAAAATGAATTGTGTAAAAATAAAACTGGCAAATACAAAGTCGCCTAGGATATTCCCTCTCTGCAAACGTGGGGTACATTGGGCCCAAGAATTTTGATCTAAAACTGACATTGGTGGAAATATGCTTCCCCTTTCATCAGAAGCAGCACAGGGAGAAAGTACAAGGTGTTCAGGAAAGGGGGCAAAGGGCAAGCCTCATGGTCGCATTCCTATGAACGAGCCTTCCCCACCATCTTTTTGTTACAACCAGCCCGGATTGGGAGTGCCACAGTGGACCTTTTCTCAAGCCCAACCTTAACTTTCCCTGCTAATTTCAAGAATTAGAACTTGCATATACGGTCCCTTACCATGGGGGACTTTGGGCCTTCTTTTGGAGCATTCCAGTTTAATTGCTAAAGGGGTGTTAGTTGTCCCAGGAGTAACTGACTCTGACTACATAGGACAAATTAAAATCCTTAAGACCTCCCCTGTACCTTATGATATTAATTCTGGTGATCGTATTGCACAATTGATTTTCTTTGCTTACATATTTATATCAATTTCTGCAAACCCTTATCAAGGAGGATTTGACAGTATGAAATATCAATGTGTTTTCTGGATTTTCAAGGAAGCATACAAACCACCTTGTTGTAAATTTTATATAGGAAAGAGACATTGCTAGCTACTGGCTAAGACATCACAATAATCAGCCAGATTGAATGGGGCATCGGGGCAGGGTGACTCAAACTATCAAATGCAGAATAAAAGGTGTCAGTAGTACACTTGATTCAGTTATTAAGCAAAATCTTGAATATCAGAATATTACTGATGGTGAAGGCCAACATTCCATTTTTGATCCGTAATTTTTGTAAGTACCTATTAACGTAATTGTACTAGACGTCTTTGAACAATGGGGAGCTCATTTAGTTTTCCCTTGATGTTCAGATGCATGTCTTTCTCAGTAAGATTACTTACTTGGCAGACAGTTTGTCCAGTTTGTCGTGAGCAAAGGCCCTTATCTAAAGAAAAGTTGGCAGCCAAATTGCAAGTTGTTGGAGATAAGTTAGCTTCAAATCATATTGAGGTTTCTATCTCTACCTAGAACTCTCCTAATTCTGTTATTAAAAAGAATTCTCACAAATGGAGATTGCTCATTGGTTGTCGAGCTCTAAATTCAGCTATGAGGCCTATAGATACTTTACATCTTCGCTTGCCCCAATTATGTATGATTCCTTTAAATTGGAATATTTTACTAAGATTTGCAAGATTGTTTCTTTACTATTTTCTTATTTGATGAGGACCTATCATGCTTTGCTTTTACTTTAAGTCGGATTAATCTCCAAGGACCCCATGGAAGGTTTAAATGGAAATTATTGCCACCAGGCATGATGAACTCACCTACTATGTGTCAAACTTTTGTAGCCAGAGCACTAGAACCTATTAGGAAAAGATTTGCTCAGGTTTCATGTATTCATTATATGGATGACTAATTATTTGCTGCACCTAATAAAGATATTCTATCAGACTTATTACAAATTTTGTCCTTCCACTTGCAAGAAAATGGTTTATTAGTTGCCCCTGATAAAATCTGGACAGAGGGGCCATTAAATTATCTAGGATATTTAGTTAAAAAAAACAAGCAATTATTCTCCAATTTATAAAAATTCGTACTGAATAATTAAATACTCTTGATTTTCAAAAGTTACTAGAGGACATTAATTGGCTTCATCCTTCCTTAGGCATTCCCACCTATGCTTTGCATAATTTATTCTCTATTCTTCAAGAGGATTTGACTTTAAATATCCCTTGTGTATTAACGAGTGAGGAAAGTCAGGAATTACTTTTAGTAGAAAAACCCCTGACTCAAAATTTCTTATCCCGGGTAGATTTTTCTGTCACTAATGGGCTATTAAATCTACTTACAAAGTCTACCCCATAGGGGGAATAGCACAGTTCAACAAGACTTTGATATGTACCAGGCACACATTGTCAGAAATGTAAACCAAATGTATGGAGATAATCAGCTTTATTATCATGCAAGGTTGTAAATTGTGCCTGGAAATCAATGGGCAGGACAACTACTTGATTATCATCCCCACACCTAAATAACAATTCAAATTTGCATTACAAACCCCTGATCTCCTCCCTTTTTCATTAAATGTCTTTAATGGAGAAGTTTTATACAAATTACATTCTAGTCTTTTAAAGAAATTATTTCAATAACAAATTTATAGTACTGATAATATTTGACTTTCTAAGCTCATTCTAAATTCGCCTAATAGTTTTGAAGATAGTACCAAAAATAGCAAATGTACTTTTTGGACAGAAGGTAAATATCAAGTTTTCCTCACTCCCTGGCAATAGGCATATAAAATGAATCACAGGCTGTTATATATGCTTTACAGAATTTCTTTAATAACTTTCAATTTAATCACTCAGTCGACCTGTGCAGCACATGCTTTATGCAATATATATTCTGTTGTTATTTATCACATAAACCCCCCACTAGATTCACTATTTAAACAATTCAAAGCCAGTAATGCCAAAGACAGCTTCACTCTAAGTCATTCAGATTCTTGCTCATTCTAATTTGACAGGTCCTATGGCATGTGGTAATTTTCATGTAGATGATTTAGTCCCTTTCATTTCGGCAAAAGAAGACCATGCATCTTGGCATTCTAATGCAGTTCATTTACCTTTCACATATAAAATTCCTTTAGGGTTGGTATTATGTCCCTGTGGCAAGAATGCTTGCCTCATACACATAAAGCCATGGGTTTGATTCCCTAGCGCCACGTACATAGAACATGGCCAGAAGTGGCACTGTGTTTCAAGTGGCAGCGTGCCTGCTAGCCTTGAGCAAAAAAGAAGCCAGGGACTGTCCTCAGACCCTGAGTCCAAGACCCAGGACAGGAATAAATAAAATAAAATAAAATAAAATTCCTTTTAAACAACCTAAGCAAATTATTGCTAACTGTCCTACTTGTTGACCTTTGCATTTACAAACCCTTCCCCTTGGTGCTAATCTTCAAGACCTTGCTCAAACAGTTACATTACATGTTTTGTGTCTCTGTATGTATAACCTAGAATATGGCTTGTGGAAATGTGCCCGGGTCCTTAAAATAATAAGTTTTCATTGATTCAATTGTACAACTCCCTCCAAGTGGGTCAAGACACACAAGTGTCCAAGTATAGTTTTCCAGAAGCTGTACAATTAATTGGTTTCAGTGTATATGGAAGTTAAGAAAGCAGGGAATTCATTCATGATAATAGGCATTTGTTCAATTTGCAGTACCTGTAGAAGATCCAAGGATGTGTCTAATATTTGTAGACACAATACGAACATATGTGTTAGCACTCTATGCATCGAAAGAAAAAAATGTGTTTTTATTTATTCGTTTGCAGAAATAATCAGTTGTCCCACCGTGTGTTCAACAAGTATTTCTCCTTGTCTTATCTATGAGTAAAAATAATAAAAAAAAAATGTCTAATCATATGAATGTCTTTTGATTTCCCCTAATAATTGAGACAAGCACTCTTGCAACTAGGCCATATTCCCAGCCCTCCCCTAATCATTGACACCTCCAATTTGGTTACAGTGTGTGACAATATGCAAGGATTCTTTGACTTCTTTAAATAGGCCGTTTTGCAAGACCGAATGAATGGGAAATGTGGTGGAGAATAGAGCAGAAAGGGCTCACCAAGTGAATTGGGTAGTAAGAGAACAAACTGAGCTAATCAAGGGACTTAGGAAGAGATATATCACAGGAAAAGAGGAACAGATTACAGGAAGCATAAAGAAAGAGAGGTATATGCATATATCACCCTTTTGGGATGAATTGCTTTACAATTACTAAGCATAGAGGACATAAGAATTTTGAGAATTGAATGTGACACTGAGCATGAAGGATCAGACGTCTGTTTATTGTACTTTATAATATTATTAAGAATTACTTAACACATAGAGTTAATGTGTAAATAATTAAGAAATTGAGGGAGTGGTTTGAGGGGTGAAGCAGAGGGATGAAGGGAGAAAAATCAGGAAGGGATAGCAGGTATGAGAAGAAATGCATATGTAATCACTATATGAGTCATGTTTCTGTAACCCCACAGTACATCATCCTGAAAATAAGAAAGAAAATGTAAAAAAATTAAGTGTAAATGCATTTGGCGGTGGAAAACTAGATTTTTCTATGTATCCAAAAAATAACATTCAAAATTTATTAAAATTTGTGCATTGCTGGAAATATTACAAGTGTTTGGTAGATAATAAAAAAGAAGAAAATGTTTGATTGTGTGTGTGAGTTTGTGTGTGGGTGGGGGTGTGTGTTTGAGTGACTGACTGTGTGTGTGTGCCTAGTCTTTTGAAGTTATGTCTCATGGTGATCAACATAGAATTGCATTGCTAAGATAGCGTATATAAAATTTGTCAAACGTGGTAATTCCTCCCTCATTTTTCTCTTGCTTCATTTTCCAATCAACTGTTCACCAATTTTGAATGGTTAATTACAAAAATTTGTATTCCTTTATTGCATTCCTTTACCCTTTGTACTTCTCACAGTGTGAAGAAGTCATATCCTTATTACGATAAAGAAAGAGACAATAGTAAGAGCTCCATGGTCTACTACAGGGACACCTGGTTTATAAACACAGAAAATTAAATCAAAAGAAATAATTTCAAATAAGGATTTCAAAGTAAAAATAAAGAAACCTCCGGATTCCATATATTTGAGATCATTACTAGTACCATGATTGTTTGTGATTATTTCTCCAAACTATTGAGAAACTGCGATACTCTGCATGGAAAATCCTAGGCATGTATGCCATTTTTACCTCTCAATGAATCCATTGGCTCTGTTTGCCGCTGGTTCACTTCATACGACATAATGTTTTCCTAAAGCTTTCTATTTCCTTACAAATGAGAGGATGTCATTCTTTGTGAAGAAAGCCTAGAATTCCACTATGAATATAAAACCACTTTCTGTTGTTCCATTCCTCAACTGATGGCCAGAAGAGTTGGTTACATATGTTGGCTATTTGAGAGAATGCTGCAATGATCATGATCATGGTGGAAGTTTTAGCATGGAATTCTTTATGATCTTTACAGTGAATGCCCACCATTGAGATTGCTCGATCATAATCTATGTGTATATTTTATTGCGGATTTGGTATACTGCTTTGCAGAGTGTCTAAAGAAGTTTATTCTTTTGAGTTTCAAATATATTTTGTATTTGAGAGCCCTATTTGTTTAGTAGCTACTTCATATCTTCTCTCATATTCTGTGCTCTCCTCTCTCTTCATAATTTGACATATGGAGCTTAGCAATTCCCTGGACGTCTTTTTGTACAATACTTTGATTTAATGTGGTTGTTAGATTTTATACAAATCTGTTCAGCTGCGCTCAGAAGCCCTAGTGTTTGTCCTCGTTCTTCTTGCATATTTATTGTATCCATTTTACCTCGAGTCCTGATCCAATTAGAATTTTTGGTGGTGTGAGGAGACACACATTGATGTACATCTGGTGGGCAGAGAGTTTAAAGTATTCTGCCTTACCATTTCTTGAAAAGGCTGTGCGGTTCTATCCAATTCTTTTGTCTTAATTATAAAAAACCAAGGTGTCATAGGTGTATATGTTGACTTCTCTGTCTTCAATCACATTTTCTTGATTTTTGGCCTTTTGTTGTACCATGACCAAAAAGATTTTCAACCTGAAGCTTCCAAAAGTTTGAAAGTAGATATTAACATACCTCCAGCACTGTTCTTCCTGCTATGGAGTGTTTTGGCATCAACAAACTGAATTACCCTCAATGTTCAGATATTCCTGTTTCTAGAAAAGCTGAACGCAAAATCCACTGAGAAAAGAGCAACTTTCATTTAATGGACACAATACTTTTACTTTTGCTTTCTACAGAGAAACATTTGGTAAAGGGGAATTTCAAACAACTGACTCTGGTACATGTTGAAACACTGTCCTAAACTCTGTCCCAATACTCCGTTACACATCCAAGGTCTGGAAAATTACTCTATTCTTTCTTGCCATGTACCAGAGATTAAATGGAAGGAAGTGGAACTCTCCACAAGAATGCTATGAAATTCATGTGATGTCACTCAAGAGCATTTTCTGTCATTTGGAAAAGCTGTAGGAAATAGGATTATGCCAGGCAATCCTGAATTGTTTATCAATTACCTCAACATTCTGCCAAGTAATTATGTCGTGTTGTAGATAACATATAAATAGGTAGATACAAGGAAACTGACAGATAAATTTATACACACGTACAAAGCCTTTTCCTTTCTACATTAAAATATTTTTTACAAGTAGCCACCAGAGTTTCCCAACAATATTTACCTTACACTTTGTGGTCGATATGAAATTTGTTTGAACGAATCAAAATCTGCCATCTGCTATGTGCTATCTGCTATGTGTGCTATGTTGTTGCTGGTTGGAATATTCTGTAGATGTCGGTTAAGTCTAGTTGATCTACACTGGTTTTTAGTTCTGTGGTTTCTTTGTTCAGTTTTTAGTGTGTGGATCTCTCCAAAGGTGATATTGGAGTGTTAAATTCCCCAGTTATCAATGTGTTTGGGTCTGTGAATGATTTTAGAGTCATTAGTGTTCGTTTGATGAATTTGGGTCGTCCTGTATTTGTTGTGTAGATATATAGGAAGGTTATATTCTCCTGTAGCAGAAATCCCTTTATTAGAATGTAGTAACCTTCTTTGTTTCTTTTTTAATGTTTTTAATTTGAAGTAAATTTTATCTGATACTAAGATTGCAATGCCAGCATGTTTATAGGGGCCATTGGATTGACAAATTTGATTCCAGCCTTTCACTTTTACGAGATGTTTACTTTTGCTGGATAGATGTGTGAGCACCGTTGAAGACCTCATGCGTACCTTACAAGGCACTGTTGTGTAAATCTTTGACGTTAACAATTATATACAGATACCTTGTATAACTGTACATAATATGAGATTGGTGTTCCTGAAGAATACAATTTTGATATTACAACAAATCCTGCACCCTGTACTCAGTAGTTATGTATTTACTGTTACAATCATATGAGTAACTTTTGTTACTGTATTAAAATCTTTTTGGACTGGCAGGATTTGTCTTTGAACCCATTTGATTCACTCGGTTTGAGCAGGGATACCATCTACAGAGTAACCTGAGGACAATGGAATCTGGAGTTCGTGTAACTAAGCAGGGTCAGTTAGCGGCAGTGAAGAGAATAGAGTTAAATATTATGGGGGAGGGTCATGATTTTGGTTTAATTATTGATGTGGAAATGTGGAGAATAGTAGAATTGGTAGAAAGAAGTAGTTTAAAAAGATAGACAATTCATTTAACAGAGAAGAGTGGAGGTGTTATTCCTAGGAAAGTATTTTTAAAGAAAGAGAATGTGAAGAGGAAAATAAAGAAAAAATAGTGGAAGACAAATGCACAAAACAGAGAAAATTTATTTTTAAAAAGAGAAAAAAAAACCCAGAAAATCGAACAAGCAAAACTATTTTTTGCTAAAAACAAACAGGTAAAAAAGGAATATAAAAACCAAATGACATTTCAGAAATGGAAAAAAACAATAAAAGCATAAAAAAACTTGGAAAAAAAATGGAGTCTTCCTTGTTTGGATGGCCTTTTTAGTCTCTGGTTTCCTTGCGATGGTCAGCAGTATATTTTGCTGCTTGCCATGTTTGACTTGCTTTCAGTTTCTGGGGGTGGATCTACTTTGAACTGCATCCCTTGTTGGTGAGATCCTGGGTCGCTCTGGTTCACACAGCTTGCAAGTGGGACTTCGGTATCCTCTGTGGATGGGGCACATGCACAGTTTTGGGAACCCTGGCTCCACTACTCTGCTGTGGGGCCATTGCTTTCACTTTCAATTTAGAAATTTCAACAGTCAAGGCGGTGCACCTCTCGCTGAGTCATGGCCTAGGATGACCCTCCTACCTGGGCAGGGGTCCTTCTCCTGGCCAGAGCTAGCTCTCCCTGATTGGTCCCTCTTGCCTTTTTCAAAGATGGCCCATTCATCCTTGCTCTCTGAAGGCCTACTTTTGTTCCAGTCTGGTCTGACCCTATGCCAGTGACAAAGTTGGCACTTTGCTCTATCAATGGTGGAAGGGCTAAGCTCCAGATACTCCTTCACGGGCGCGAGTGAGGATGTCTTTATAGAGGTACTCACACTTTCTCTGCTAATTCAGCCTTTGGGTGCTCAGTCTGCAATCCAGGTCTGTCTGCTCTTGTCTGGAGGATTTTGTCCCTGTCGCTGTTGTGTGCTTTAGGTGCATGGAGTATGGAGAAGTGTGTGGGCGCCAGCACTGGCTTGTTGGTGCACCACCAACTGGAACAAAAATCTGTGTTTTCATGCCAGTAAAGTATATTTTTTCCTCCTGGCCAATATCGCTGTACAGTTATAACTTACTTGGGCTGTATTTCTAGGAATAAGATTTTCTCTGGTGGGGCAAAACTGTAATGTCATAATGTGTTTACCTAGGGCTCTGCTGCTACTCCGGCATCTTCTCAGAAGTGAATTGGAAATCCTTCATGATTCTGCTTTGATAAGATTGAAGACGTGGAATAATGTCGATACTCTTTTATTTTCTGAAACTCTGTCCATGGACAATGTAAGTATATATTTTGGAGGATGCTACACTTGATGACTTGAATCTGTTTTTGATAGCTGTATGTTGAAAACCTTTGAATAAGACTGCTACATTCATGTGGAAAATGGATGTACTTCTACACTATGTCATCTTATCTGAGTATTTTGGAAACCGTGTATACTGGTATTAGAATTAGGAAATTGAAAGGGAATACCAAAATTGAGATACACAGAGTAAAAAAAGAGAAACAACTAAAAAAGCAATACTTGCAAAACTTTTTGGTTAAAATGCACTGAACACCACAGTGGGGGAATGGAAAGGGGGAGGAGGGAGGAAGGTATGAGGGACAGGGAAACAAGCAGTACAATAAATGTATACAATGCCTAACGTATGAAACTGTAACCTCTCTGTATATCAGTTTGATAATAAAAATTTGAAAAAAAAAAAAAAGAACCACATCAGCGGTATCAAAATGCCTGACTTCAAGCTCTATTACAAAATCATTATTAAAAAAATACAACCTTTTATTGCCAAAAAGGTGATGCCTGATATATACAATATGGCCGAACACCTTCAAAGAAACCAGAGACTTGCAGTCAGCTGATATTTGACCAAGGAATGGGAGACATACAATAGAAAAATTAGCATCTTCAATTATTGGAGATGGGAAAAAAGGATCACCACAGGAAAAAAAAAATCAAAGCTGAACCTAGCATAATAGCAGCACCTATGTCAACTCAAAATGGATTAAGATTTCAACATCAAATGTGCATCCTCATAACTATAATAGAACAGAGTAGCAGAGACATCAGGTCTTCCAGGCCTAGGGAGGAACTTCCTGAACAGAGTCTGAGGCACACAACAGATTGATGAAAGATTGGAAAATGGGAGTACATTAAAATAAAAATTCTGCACAGCTAAGGACATGGTCATGAAAGCAGACAGACAGCCAAACAGCAATGTAATCGACAAATATTATAAAAGGTTAATGTTTCTCACATACAGGGGACACAAGAAACTAATCCCTCCTAAATCCAACAATTCCATCATGAAGTTCGCCATGGATGTGAAAACAGACTTCACAGAAGAAGAAATAAAAATGGTAATGACACACAGAAACATAGCAACCATCAATGGAAGTAAGTGATATGTAAATAAAAACAACACTGAAATACCATCTTCCCCAAGTCAGAATGAGATGTATTCTGAACTCAAGCAACAAGTGCTGGATTTGACTCCCTGAAAGAGGAAATGTCCTGAACTGATGTTGGGAATGTAAACTACTACAACCACTCTTGAAAAGAGTATGGAGTATCTTGAAAAGAACACGCAAGGCATAGCACATGTCCCATTCTGAGCAACAGGATCCAGGATATGACGAGAAAACCTGCACATCCACGTTTATGTTGCACGCTACAAAAGAGCCAAGAAATGGAAACAAATCCAATGTCCCACTATACATGATTGGATCCAAGCAAATGGTATCTCTGTACAAGGGAATCCTACACAATGATTAGAAAACATTTGGAAAAAGATATTCATTGGGACACAAGCCTGGAATATAGAATGGAGCATTGGCTGGCTGATATGTGTATGTTAGAAATAGGTAACAGACATGATAAAGAAAGCAGAATTCAGGTACCAATTCACAGGGAGAAAAGGAACGTGCTTGAGAGAAAGGTATCCAAAAGTGACACACAAACACTAATGTTTATGTACATAAATTCAAATGGATATCTATATATTACCCAATCTGCAAGGAATTGTTTTGTAGTTAATATTACTAGAGGCTACAAGCGTTAGAGATGATATTGACAGTAGACATTAAGGATATAATTTTTTGTTTTGGAAAAAATAATGTAAAAGGAAGTTGGTTTGTGCAAGAGGACAATGTGAAGGAAAGAGGCAGAAAAATGAGCAAGGAAATAACAGCTGTGAGAAGAAATTTATGCACATTTTTCTCTCACCTCAATACTCCCTCAAATTTTCCTTGATTCCTTGTTAAAAATTTCTTCATCTATCCTTTGTATACATTATTGGTAAAATGAAATTGTGGTTTCGAGTAACTTAAACTCCTATTACCCTAGCAAAAGCACCATAACTGGAAGTAAATATTATCAGTTGATTCTGGAGAATTTTGAGGCTCTCTTTCTAATTCTGATCTGTTAGAGATAATGTGCCAAATTTGGTATACAACATCGAAGTTTTGAAACAATTGGAACATTTCAACACTAGTGATACAGAATCATGTGAATATTCACATAAATTTCAGATAATAAGGGATGCCATTTGATTTGATTTAATCTTTTTTTTCAAACCTACTGATAATCGAGACACAAATGTCCTTGGTCAAACAGGGCTGGTAGTAAACAAATTCTTCTGTTTTCTCTTTTAGAATAGCAAAATCAATTTATAAGACACATATTTGAAATCAAGTTCAAACACATGAACAAGACATACACAGCTAATAAGGGAGAAAAGAACATGAATCATAATAGAAAATGGAGAGCATAGTCCCAGTTCTCTGATTTACTATGAACCACATAATCATAACTGAGCCTACTTTCCCTGATCTTTTTGTAAAAGTAATATTTCATGAATGGTCACCACTGAGGAAAAGCAGCCATAATAATGTAGGTACAAAGTTTTGCGAAAATGGTTAAACTTTCAAAACTAGAATGGTCAAGATATTCCTTGATAGGTTCCTGTGAACACTATGCGTAAAAGTGGATGCTTTTCCAAAGAGTGGATCATGGGCAGAACAGAAATGTATAGGAAGAAGGAACTCAGGATCCCAAACTCGCCTATTTGGTAAGTGTGTGAAAACGACTCTCAGGATTCCACTACTGAAACCTCGCTTACTTGTACAAAATCATGGATAAACAATGGACAGGAAGAACAAACAGGACTCCCACTTCCGGGTAGAAGGCAACATTGAGCACTTCCGTTGTCAAATGCGGAAGTGCTTGTGAATGACGTGAGATCATAACCCGGAAGTGACCAATATTAGCCATGTCACAATACTAGTAACCCCACATGGGGGAGACAGGAGTTAAAAGTAACTGTTACTACAGAAAGGTCTACGGTGGACCAGGTTACTTCGTTGAGAGGAGAGCCTTCTTCACTAATTTGGTTAGTACAGTTCTCCTTCAGAGACATCTAACAATCATTTCCCTCGTTTCCTTTCCTCAGTCATCAGTCCCCATCTCGTGTGGACTAAATTTCACTCTTTGATATACACTGTGACATTTCTGGCTACAAAGGTTCTTTGTAATTCCTTTACCGGAAGTCCCATGAGGTAGTCCTTGCTTATTTTTCAAAATACCAAGTATTGTCCAACATATCACATAATCAAAAATGTTATGTCCCTGGAAGTGAGAATGTAGCAATTTCCAATGTTTCCGTTTTCAAATTTACTACCACTACTCTCACTTTTATTTAGGTCTAACAATGATATTTCTATGGGGTTGTAGACTTGTTTCATGCCCACAACAAATTTAATGCTGGAATTTACTAATATTTGAAACAGTTATTATCTGTAGTTATGACTCTCAGTATTGCCCAATGTTCCCTCAATTTATAGGTCATGTTCTGTTAGATATAATTATCTATAGTTCCCTTGAGCCATAGTTCAAGTAAGAATACAGGAATATCTAGAAATTATTGTCTGAATTTATATAAGTTCAAAGGGGTATTTACCTGTTGGAGACCTGCAAAAGTTGGAAAATTTTGAACTATTTAGTATAGATATCTACCAGTTAGAAAACATTTTCACAAATATGTTGAACACTTGTCATGAATGAAGTACCTTAAGAATGATTATTCATAAAAAAAAATGTCGCAAATAGTTTGTTTTCTAAGCGGCCTAAATTTAATGAAAGGAAACTCAAGTTTCTTTGTCTTTCTCATTTTAAACCTAATTTCAGTTTAATACTTTAAAGACACTCCATCCCTCTTTGAATGAACAAGAAAAGATGCCTTCATGTCCCCTTAGATAAAAAGTGTTGAAATAAGTCATAAACTATCTCCTGTTTTTCTTCTGAAAATGTCTGTAATTTGTGGATTAAGAAAATCAGTATTTACATGATGTGCATCAAAGAACTCAAAAGTTAATGAGTTGAATATCTTCCAAGTTCTTCAATATTCCTTTGTTTCTCCAAAGAAATGATAATATTTGAGACATCTGGTCTGGAAGTAATTCTTCATTTGTTTTCTGACAGAATTTTTCTCCTCACAGGAAGTGCAGATATTTCCCTGTCTACCAGAATGCAAGAAGGTAAGCATGTTCCCAATGTCCTTTGAAAAGAACACTTCAAATGGTTCCCATCATATTATGTTTAGCATTCTCAGTATGCAAAACTCTGTGGGGGAGATTCAATGGGATGGAGTTCAGAATTGAGACATTCTGATAATTGTACAGTGGAATTTTGAATTCGTACTATTGAGACATAAGAATGCAAATAAATGCCTTGGCCTCAATGCACCTTCCCTGTCAACAGAGGACAGCGTGAATATTGCAAAACAGTAACCGCAAAAAGTCCTTCTATTAATGGAAAAATGTTTCCCAAATTAGGCCTAAGAATTCACAAATGGGAACTGAAATGAATTCGCTTATTATTTCTAAGATAATATCAAAAGGCATAGTTATCATTTTTGTCATCACAGAAGGGAATTTAAAATTAATGCATACGTTGTAATTGGAAGAGAAGGGAAAGAATTACATTTTCTCAAAAATATACCAGATTTGCTTAGATATTTTTCTTTGCAGGTGAATCTCTGGCTCCTGAAAGGTTACTGCAATGCCCCTATGATAAGAGTCACAAGATCAGGGCGTGCAGATTCCCGTACCAACTGGTGAAATGCAGAAGGTAGGGTTGCATTTCAAAATGAGGAGTTTGTCATACTTTACTACAAACATGAATTTGAAGCTTGATATTTGACTAAATGTGCTAAATATGTGTCAATGAAATAATAGACTACCTGGGTAGATGCAGTGTACACATATTTGTATTTGCTCTTGTAATCTGACCTTTGTGTAGTGCAGATAAGAAATAGCAGTGCAACTTGTTTACAGAACTCTAGGATGAGTAGAACATTGCAAGATGTTTTCTGTAGGACAATCATTTCAGTCTGAGTGTAGCGACTTTATACTGGTTTCCTTGTTCACACTTAACTACTCTAAATCAGCAATTTAGTAAAGTTTCTAAAAATTAAGACAGATGCATTGCCTTATGGCAGGACACAATTCCTAAACCATGTTACTTTTCAGTAAACCTAGTGATCCTGTTTGATGATAACGAAGATGTGTCTTGCCTGTTTCCTATATTTTGGTGTATTTTTTGTAATGATACCACGACAGTTATTTTTACATAGAACAAGAAATCTTTCAAATGCTAATATAGTTGTGTATCCCAATTCAATTTTCTATGTTAAAAAACATTGCTCTGGGCAGAAAACAATCTTCCCTTTGTTATGCTTTTCAAAGGATGCTCACGGATTATATATACACGTGTGCACAGAAAGACACATACATATGCATATTCATGCTCATATGTTTTCAAATATTCTTATATCTAAATGTGAATATGTACAAATTAGACTGTACATGCACATGGTATCACACACATGCACTAAGACACACAATGAGGGCATTTCCAATTGTGTTTTCGATCAATGTGTCTTACCCATTCATGTGGCATATATTAATAAATGCCTTTTTACTCAATAAGATGTCATGATTCTGAATGTTTTTAGATGCCAAAGTTATGTTTTAAGTATCCAGCATTTTGCTGCTGTGTCAGACCTCCAATCTTGTCATGACGAGTTTAAATCAAAGTACTTTTATGCGAAGAGAGTATGAGATATAGAGTCTGAGAGAATCTTATCCACCTCCAGCCCCTAAAAATTGTAAGAAACAGATTGAAGAAGAGTCGAGGTTGTACTAGCCCGTCCTCTTGTGCTAGACTGGTGTTAGTACAGCACACAAGCCCAAGGTAAAACCACAAGTCAAGCATAAAAACAGCAACCCTTTCCTTATCCCCCAAATTTGTACTATTTTTATTTTTTACATCCTGGTGCAATAGAATCATCCGGACATTGCTGCCAAATTGGCTACTTCTCCCTTCAATGCTCGGCACTTGGTGCCGCGCTTTTTATGATTTCTTTTGTACTAATAATTATTTACTATTTTTGGCCTGAGACTAGGTGACATTACATGTTTTGTGTCTCTATATATATAACCTAGGGAATGGCTTGTAGAAATGTGCCTGGGTCCTTAAAATCATGAGTTTTCATTGATTCACCTGTACAACTCCCTCCAAGTGGGTCAAGAAACACAAGTGTCCAAGTATAGTTTTCCAGATGCTGTCTAATTAATTGGTTTCAGTGTATATGGAAGTTAAGAAAGCAGGGAATTCGTTCATGAAAATAGGCATTTGTTCAATTGAAGTACCTCTAGAAAAACCAAGGATGTGTCTAATGTTTGTAGACACAATACAAACATATTTGTTAGCCCTCTATGCATCGAAACAAAAAAATTTGTTTTTATTTATGCCTTTGCAGAACTAATCAGTTGCCCCACCGTGTGTTCAACAAGTATTTCTCCTTGTCTTATCTATGAGTAAAAATAATAAAAAAATCTAATCATATGAATGTCTTTTGATTTCCCCTAATAATTGAGACAAGCACTCTTGCAACTAGGCCATATTCCCAGCCCTCCCCTAATCATTGAAACCTCCAATTTGGTTACAGTGTATATTCACAATGAATTCTGACATAAGTGGAGGTGTTTCTTTCCTTACAGAAGTATATCACTTAATATTTGAGAAAGTACAGTTAGGTAGGAGAAATGCAATTATGATCATTAAATGGAAATCTAAGTACGTTAACATGTAAAGTCCTCCTATGATTGTTCTTCAGTTTCTTTTACATGAGGCTGATATGTTTCATTTCATTATGTATTCTTGCATGTAAGAAAGTATCACCAAATTTACCTCTTTAAAAGAGAACGTCAATTTATGTGACATTATGTGAACATCAATTTGGTGAGCCAAACACTTCTGGGAGTTTTTGTAAAAAGAAAAAATTCAACTCTGTGAGCTTTTCTTACTACGAAAGATCCTCAATATCGAAATAATTTCAGTGTGTGACAATATGCAAGGATTCTTTGACTTCTTTAAATAGGACGTTTTGCAAGACCGAATGAATGGGAAATGTGGTGGGGAATAGAGCAGAAAGGGCTCACCAAGTGAATTGGGTAGTGAGAGAACAAACTGAGCTAATCAAGGGACTTAGGAAGAGATATTTCACAGGAAAAGAGGAACAGATTACAGGAAGCATAAAGAAAGAGAGGTATATGCATATATCACCCTTTTGGGATGAATTGCTTTACAATTACTAAGCATAGAGGACATAAGAATTTTGAGAATTGAATGTGACACTGAGCATGAAGGATCAGACGTCTGTTTATTTTACTTTATAATATTATTAAGAATTACTTAACACATAGAGTTAATGTGTAAATAATTAAGAAATTGAGGGAGTGGTTTGAGGGGTGAAACAGAGGGATGAAGGGAGAAAAATCCGGAGGGGATAGCAGGTATGAGAAATGCATATGTAATCACTATATGAAGCATGTTTCTGTAACCCCACTGTACATCATCCTAAAAATAAGAAAGAAAATGTAAAAAAAATTAAGTGTAAATGCATTTTGCTGTGGGAAAATAGATTTTTCTATGTATCCAAACAATAACATTCAAAATTTATTAAAATTTGTGCATTGCTGGAAACATTACAAGTGTTTGGTAGATCATGAAGAAGAAGAAAATTTTTGATTGTGTGTGTGAGTTTGTGTGTGTGTGTGGGGTTGTGGTGTGTTTGAGTGAGTGACTGTGTGTGTGTGCCTAGTCTTTTGAAGTTATGTCTCATGGTGATCAACATAGAAATGCATTGATAAGATAGGGTATATAAAATTTGTCAAACGTGGTAATGCCTCCCTCATTTTTCTCTTGCTTCCCTTTGCAATCAACTGTTCACCAACTTTGAATGGTTAATTACAACAATTTACATTCCTTTGTTGCATTCCTTTACCCTTTGTACTTTTCACAGTGTGAAGAAGTCATTTCCTTACTACGATAAAGAAAGAGACAATAGTAACAGCTCCATGGTCTACTACAGCGACACCTGGTTTACAAACACAGAAAATTAAATCAAAAGAAATAATTTCAAATAAGGATTTCAAAGTAAAAATAAAGAAACCTCCGGATTCCATATATTTGAGATCATTACTAGTACCATGATTGTTTGTGATTATTTCTCCAAACTATTGAGAAACTGCGATACTCTGCATGGAAAATCCTAGGCATGTATGCCATTTTTACAACTCAGCGAATCCATTGGCTCTGTTTGCCGTTCGCTTCATACGACATAATTTTTTCCTAAGGCTTTCCATTTCCTTACAAATGAGCGGATGTCATTCTTTCTGAAGGAAGCCTAGAATTACACTATGAATATAAAACCAGTTTCTGTTTTTCCATTCATCAACTGATGGCCAGAAGAGTTGGATACATATGTTGGCTATTTGAGAGAATGCTGCAATGATCATGATCATGGTGGAAGTTTTAGCATGGAATTCTTTATGATCTTTACAGTGAATGCCCAACATTGAGATTGCTCGATCATAATCTATGTGTATATTTTATTGCGGATATGGTATACTGCTTCGCAGAGTGTCTAAAGAATTTTATTTTTTTGAGTTTCAAATATATTTTGTATTTGAGAGCCCTATTTTTTTAGTAGCTACTTAATATCTTCTCGCATATTCTGTGCTCTCCTCTCTCTTCATAATTTGACATATGGAGCTTAGCAATTCCATGGACGTCCTTTTGTACAATACTGTGATTTAATGTGGTTGTTAGATTTTATAGAAATCTGTTAATCTGTGCTCAGAAGCCCTAGTGTTTTTCCTCGTTCTTCTTGCATATTTATTATATCCATTTTACCTCGAGTCCCTGATCCAATTAGAATTTTTGGTGGTATGAGGAGACACACAAGGATGTACTTTTGGTTGGTGGAAGAGTTTAAAGTATTCTGCCTTACCATTTCTTGAAAAGGCTGTGCTTTTCTATCCAATTCTTTTGTCTTAATTATAAAAAACCAAGGTGTCATAGGTGTATATGTTGACTTCTCTGTCTTCAATCACATTTTCTTGATTTTTGAACTTTTGTTGTACCAGGACCAAAAAGATTTTCAACCTGAAGCTTCCAAAAGTTTGAAAGTAGATATTAACATACCTCCAGCACTGTTCTTCCTGCTATGGAGTGTTTTGGCATCAACAAACTAAATTATCCTCGATGTTCAGATATTCCTGTTTCTAGAAAAGCTGAACGCAAAATCCACTGAGAAAAGAGCCACTCTCATTTAATGACACGATACTTTTACTTTTGCTTTCTACAGAGAAACATTTGGTAAAGGGGACTTTCAAACAACGGACACTTGTACACGTTGAACCACTGTCCTAAACTCTGACCCAATACTCCTTTACACATCCAAGGTCTGGAAAATTACTCTATTCTTTCTTGCCATGTACTAGAGATTAATTGGAAGGAAGTGGAACTGTCCACAAGAATGCTAAGAAATTCATGTGATGTCACTCAAGAGCATTTTCTGTCATTTGGAAAAGCTGTAGGAAATAGGATCATGCCAGACAATCCTGAATTGTTTATCAATTACCTCAATATTCTGCCAAGTAATTATGTTGTGGTGTAGATAACATGTAGATAGGTAGATACAAAGAGAAATTGACAGATAAATCTATACATACGTACAAAGCCTTTTTTCCTTTCTACATTAAAATATTTTTTACAAGTAGCCACCAGAGTTTCCCAACAATATTTACCTTACACTTTGTGGTCGATATGAAATTTGTTTGAACGAATCAAAATCTGGTATCTGCTATGTACTCTCTGCTGTGTGCTATCTGGTATGTGCTATGTGCTATCTGCTATGTGTGCTAGGTTGTTGCTGGTTGGAATATTCTGTAGATGTCCGTTAAGTCTAGATCTACGCATGTTTTTAGTTCTGTGGTTTCTTTGTTCAGGTTTTGGTGTGCTGATCTGTCCAAAGGTGATAGTGGAGTGTTAAATTCCCCAGTTATCAATGTGATTGGGTCTGTGAATGATTTTAGAGTCAGTCGTGTTCGGTTGGGTCGTCCTGTATTTGGTGTGTAGATATGTAGGATGGTTATATCCTCCTGTAGTACAGATCCCTTTATTAGAATGTAGTAACCTTCTTTGTTTCTTTTTTAATGTTTTTAATTTGAAGTCAACTTTATCTGATACTAGCATTGCAATGCCAGCTGTTTATAGGGGCCATTGGATTGACAGACTTGATTCCAGCCTTTCACTTTTACGAGATGTTTACTTTTGCTGGATAGATGTGTGAGCACCGTTGAAGACCTCATGCATACCTTACCAGGCTTTGTTGTGTAAATCTTTGACGTTAACAATTATATACAGATACCTTGTATACCTGTATATAATATGAGATTGGTGTTCCTGAAGAATACAATTTAGATATAACAACAAATCCTGCACCCTGTACTCAGTAGTTATGTATTTACTGTTACAATCATATGAGTAACTTTTGTTACTGTATTAAGTTCTTTTTGGACTGGCAGGCTTTGTCTTTGAACCCATTTGATTCACTCAGTTTGAGCAGGGATACCCTCTACCCAATAACTTGAGGACAATGGAATCTGGAGTTCCTGTAAGTAAGGAGGGTCAGTTAGGGGCAGTGAAGAGAATAGAGTAAAATATTAAGGGGGAGGCTCATGATTTTGGTTTAATTACAGTCACGTGGAAATGTGGAGAATAGTAGAATTGGTAGAAAGAAGTAGTTTAAAAAGATAGAAAATTCATTTAACAGAGAAGAGTGGAGGTGTTATTCCTAGGAAAGTATTTTAAAAAAAGAGAATGTGAAGAGGAAAATAAAGAAAAAAATACTGGAAGACAAATGCACAAAACAGAGAAAATTTATTTTTAAAAAGAAAAAAAAAACAGAAAATCGAACAAGCAAAACAATTTTTTGCTAAAAACAAACAGGTAAAAAAGGAATATAAAAACCAAATGACATTTCAGAAATTGAAAAAAACAACAATAAAAGCATAAAAAAACTTGGAAAAGAAAATGGAGTCTTCCTTGTTTGGATGGACATTTTAGTCTCTGGTTTCCTTGCGATGGTCAGCAGTATATTTTGCTGCTTGCCATGTTTGACTTTCTTTCTGTTTTTGGGGGTGGATCTACTTTGAACTGCATCCCTTGTTGGTGAAATCCTGGGTCGCTCTGGTTCACACAGCTTGCAAGTGGGACTTCGGTATCCTCTGTGGATGGGGCACATGCACAGTTTTGGGAACCCTGGCTCCACTACTCTGCTGTGGGGCCATTGCCTAGAACTCATGTTTTAAAATAGGCTGTGGACTCAGCAGGTCGGAGAGCTTCTCTCCTGGTTGAACCTGATGTGATTCTCTTGCTTGGGGGAGGTTCCCCACTCCGGGGCGGAGCGACCTATTGGGAAGAGCTAGCTATGGGATTCACCTCCATTTCAGCCTGGGAATTAGGATTCCTATGTGGTGGGACCATTTATCTGTCTCGGGAACTGTTTGTTCCCATCTGGTTTTCCATACTGCTGGTAGTTGTTTGCTGCTTTCACTTTCAATTTAGAAATTTCAACAGTCAAGGCAGTGCACCTCTGGCTGAGCCATGGCCTAGGATGACCCTCCCAACTAGGCAGGGGTCCTTCTCCGGGCCAGAGCTAGCTCTCCCTGATTGGTTCCTCTTGCCTTTTTCAAAGATGGCCCATTCATCCTTGCCGTCTAAAGGCCTACATTTGTTCCAGTCTGGTCTGACCCTATGCCAGTGACAAAGTTGGCACTTTGCTCTAGCAATGGTGGAAGGGCTAAGCTCCAGATACTCCTTCACGGGAGCGAGTGATGATGTCTTTATAGAGGTACTCACACTTTCTTTGCTATTTCAGCCTTTGGGTGCTCAGTCTGCAATCCAGGTCTGTCTGCTGTTGTCTGGAGGATTTTGTCCCTGTTGCTATTGTGTGCTTTAGGTGCATGGAGTATGGGGAAGTGTGTGGGCACCAGCACTGGCTTGTTGGTGCACCACCAACTGGAACAAAAATCTGTGTTTTCAGGCCAGCAAACTATATTTTATCTTCCTGGCCAATATCAAAATGTCAAAATGTGTTTACCTAGGGCTCTGCTGCTACTCCGGCATCTTCTCAGAAGTGAATTGGAAATCCTTCATGATTCTGCTTTGATAAGATTGAAGACGTGGAATAATGTCGATACTCTTGTATTTTCTGAAACTCTGTCCATGGACAATGTAAGTATATATTTTGGAGTATGCTACACTTGATGCTTAGAAGAATCTGTTTTTGATAGCTGTATGTTGAAAACCTTTGAATAAGTCTGTTACATTCATGTGGAAAATGGATGTACTTCTACTTGTTTCAGTCTGGTTTCTCCTATGTGTCAGATCATCTCTTGGAGAGATTGAAGTATTAACAACACTCACTACTAGTTTATTCAGGTCCATCTTTGACTGTAGTTCTGAATGAATTCCTTTGACATATTTAGCGTCTCAATTATTGGGTGAGTATATGTTCATTATTTTTATAACTTCTTCTTAGATTTTACCCAGTATTGAGATTTAGGGACTATCTATTTCTTTGTGCACTCATATTAATGAGAAGTCTAGCTTTTTGTAATCAGGTTGGCTACTCCTCCCTTTTGGTAAGTCCATTTCCTTGGAAGATCCTACTCCATCCTTTTTCTCAAAGCATGATTTCATTCTTTTTTCTTTGAGGGGTCTCTTGAAGACAACACATGGATGGATCTTGTTTTGGGATCCAATCTACAGTTCATTTTCTTTTCTTTAGAGAGTTGAGTTTTAGATTGTTACTGTTGAGATTAGTGTGGTCCTCTGTCTTCCATTTTCTTATTAACCTGCGTTTTACTTCTTTCCTTTATTCTTTGTTTATAAAATTTGGTTTCCTCTTGGCTTCTTTTTACCTGGGTTCCATTTTGTTGATTCTTTTCTATTGAATGATGTTCCTCCTTAGTTGCCTCTGCAGGACTGTTTTTATTGTTGTTATACTCCTTTACTTTTCTTTATTGTGGACGGTTTTGTTTTTTCCATCGAATGTGTATTCTAATTTCGTGGATATCCAAAGTAGTTGCTGGCTTTTAGTGCTTGAATTGTGTTCTTCCAGGCTGTCCTTCATCAAAAATTTTAGTGGAGAGGTTTGACATGATTCTGATAAGTTTTGCTTGTTCTAGAGTTCTATATGCTTTAATTTTTGTGACTGGTGGATTTTCCTCTAGGTTCTGGTCTCTAAGATGGTCAGGATGCTTCTTCTGCTTGTGTAAGGCTTCCCCTTTGAGATTGGTGTAATTATCTGCAATAATTCTATTGAATATGTGTGGTATATCTCTTCTCTGATATACTATTCCTTTATATTTTCCAGCAATGTGCAGATTATGTCTTCTGAATTTGTCTTGTGTTTCGTGGATAAATCCTTCATGAAGTTTGATAGCATTTTGGAGTATGATAGGCCCTCTGTCCAATATCAGCGGAGTTGTCTTAGATCATGAGATTCTCGATTCTTCTTTTCGGTCCTTGGATATGCAGACTCCAATAGGATTAGCTTTATGGAAATTGACCTGTTATTGGTAGCTAGATCAGCTCTGCATGTGGTAGTTCCTTATGTTAAGTAATTGAATTTTGTTTCTTTTTCATGCACTGTTGGCCTCAAAATACTAGGTTCTTCTTTAGATGAGGAGTTGGCTGTATCTATTTTTACTTTTATTTCTTTCCTTATTTTCGATGTTCCATCAAGAAATATTTTCTGTGTTCCTGACATTAGTTTCTATGGAATTCTGTGTTGATTCTTCTGGCAATTTCAGCTGCCATAGCAAGAACTTTTCCTTATTCTCCATCTGTATTAATCAGTATTGTTTTGGGGGTTGGGGTGTGACGACCATTTATAAAATTTGTAAGAGTTCTTTGTGATTTCACATCTGGGATGCAGGAGTTATGAAGGCTTGATTCCCCCTATACTTCCCATTGGTAGCTCATATGTGGCAGTATTATTGAACAAGTTTATAACTTCTTCAATATTTAATAGCGTTCACTTTTGTCCACAAGGCTTCCAACGTTTCTTATTAACAGTATTCTTTTTTTATTTAATAGTTTTCCTCATAATGGACATTCTTTTCTGGCTATGTCTAATATGATAGTCATTTTGATTTGCATTTCTCTTACAGCCTGTGGTATAGAGCACTCATCATGTGTCTCCAGGCCATTCTCATGTCCAACTCAGACCGACTAATAATTGATGGTCTTAATTTCGTTGTCTTTATATTCGAAAATATTAGCACAACATATATTTTGTAAATATTTGTAATTCAGATAAACTTAAGGACTTCTGTTATGTGAAGTTTGTTTAAAAATCCGTTTCCCTAGCAACAAGATATATCCAACAATTCACCAAATTAATATTTAAAATCTGAAATTACTTGAGAGATTACAATCTTCTTATTTGGAATAAAGCTAGACACCTGTGTGTAGGGGAGCCAGAGTCTGTTTCGATGTCGTGACATTTTACTAAGGCAGTAGAGGTCGCCTTTCATTTCTTTTTGGTCTCAACAAATAAACTAAACACAAATGATAAAGTATGATTTCTTGTCTTGTTCTTGGATACCTTGAGAGATTGTTGTCACCAGCAATATCATTAATCTAAAGCAAGGAAACAAAAACTGCTACACATCCTAAATTTTAAAGTATAGATACTATCATATTTTGGAAAACCGTATTCCCTGGGATTTAGCCTTCAAAAGTAGATATCACGGAAAATCAATATGAAAATGACTCATAAATATGCTTATAATATTTGTAAGCTAAGTTGACATGGTATATAGATATAAAAAGGTCTCAGGGTAAGGCTAGAACTTTTTTGGTTGACAATGTGTTGTGCAAAAGGGGTACAGTTACATAATAAGGCAGTCAAAGGATGCACAACTCCTTAACAAAATATTAGCTACCAGATTCCAAAAACAGAATACAGAAGCCTATGTGGTTTCAGTACAAACTGTGGTGTCATGCCACGTCCCTGAGGCAGGGGTATAATCGCCAGGGCCAGGATTTTCTTTCTCATCCTTCAATGTTCATGAATAAGGAGAACCAATATTGTCAACTTTCCATATTGCTAAAGATGTTATAGAAATTCACCTCAAAACCCCATGAAAATCTAACTATATTCTTTAATGAAATAGGAAAAGCAATCCAAAAATTCATATGAAATAGGAAGATCTAGAATAGCTAAAGAAATTGAAGGCACAAAGACCACAAACAAAACCACAGTAAAGTCACAACAATGTTCATCGCAGCTCAATTTGTCATAGCGAGAATCTGGAACCAACCCAGATGCCCTTCAGTAGACGAATGGATCAGTAAAATGTGGGACATACTCACAATGGAATATTATGCCTCTATCAGAAAGAATAGCATTGCCCCATTTGTCTGCAAATGGAAGGACTTGGAAAAAAATTATACTAAGTGAAGTGAGCCAGACCCAAAGAAACATGGACTCTATGGTCTCCATTATTGGAGATAATTAGTACAGGTTTAGGCAAGTCATAGGAGAGCATCACAAGGCCCAATAGCTATACCCTTACGAACACATAAGATGATGCTAAGTGAAATGAACTCCATTTTATGAAAACGATTGTTATATCACAGTTGTAACTACTTTCAACGTCCCATCTGTATCTGTAGCTTCTATTGTTGATGATGTTCTTGTATCACCTGCCAGTGGTTGTAACTACACTATCTCTGTAATCTTACTTGAGTATTTTGGAAACCGTGTATACTGGTATTAGAATTAGGAAATTGAAAGGGAATACCAAAATTGAGATACACAGGGTAAAAAAAGAGAAACAACTAAAAAAGCAATACTTGCAAAATTGTTTGGTGAAAATGCACTGAACACCACAGTGGGGGAATGGAAAGGGGGAGGAGGGAGGAGACTATGAGGAACAGGGTAACAAACAGTACAAGAAATGTATACAATGCCTAACGAATGAAACTGTAACCTCACTGTATATCAATTTGATAATAAAAATTTGAAAAAAAGAAAAAAGAATCAGCAACAGCGGTATCAAAATGCCTGATTTCAAGCTCTATTACAAAAGCATTATTTAAAAAATACAACCTTCTATTGCCAAAAAGGTGATGCCTAATGAATACAATATGGCAGAACACCTTCAAAGAAACCAGAGACTTGCAGTCAGCAGATATTAGGCAAAGGAATGAGAGACATACAATGGAAAAAAGTAGCAACTTCAATTATTGGAGATGGGAAAAAAGGATCACCACAGGAAAAAAAATCAAACGTGATCCTAGCATAATACTAGCACCGATGTCAACTCAAAAAGGATTAAGATCCCAACATCAAATGTGAATCCTCATAACTATAATAGAACAGAGTAGCAGAGACATAAGGTCTTCCAGGCCTAGAGAGGAACTTCCTGAACAGAGTCTGAGGCACACTACAGATTGATGAAAGATTGGAAAATGGGAGTACATTAAATATTAGCCACGTCACAATAGTAGTGACCCCACACGGGGGAGACAGGAGTTAAAAGTAACTGTTACTACGGAAAGGTCTACGGTGGACCAGGTTACTTCGTTGAGAGGAGAGCCTTCTTCACTAATTTGGTAAGTACAGTTCTCCTTCAGAGACATCTAACAATCATTTCCCTCGTTTCCTTTCCTCAGTCATCAGTCCCCATCTCGTGTGGACTAACTTTTCACTCTTTGATATACAGTGACATTTCTGGCTACAAAGGTTCTTTGTAATTCCTTTACCGGAAGTCCCATGAGGTAGTCCCTGCTTATTTTACAAAATACAAAGTATTGTCCAAATATCACATAATCAAAAATTTTATGTCCCTGGAATTGAGATTGTAGCAATTTCCAATGTGTCCGTCTTCAAATTTACTACCATTACTCTCACTTTTATTTAGGTCTAACAATGATATTTCTATGGGGTTGTACACTTGTTTCATGCCCACAACAAATTTAATGCTGGAATTTACTAATATTTGAAACAGTTATTATCTGTATCTATGACTCTCAGTATTGCCCAATATTCCCTCAATTTATAGGTCATGTTCTGTTAGATATAATTACCTATAGATCCCTTGATTCATAGTTCAAGTAAGAATACAGGAATATCTAGAAATTATTGTCTGAATTTATATGAGTTCAAAGGGGTATTTACCTGTTTGAGACCTGCAAAAGTTGGAAAATTTTGAACTATTTAGTATAGATATCTACCAGTTAGAAAACATTTTCACAAATATGTTGAACAATTGTCATGAATGAAGTCCCTTGAATGTTGGTCTTTGACAAAGAAATTAATGATAAAGATTAATATACTTTGTTGAATTCAGTCCTACTGTTCCAATTTTGAGATTTCTCCTTATTCCTTTCAAATACAATTGTTGCCTGATTATTTGCCTGCGATTAAACAGGTGATATACAGCTGGATGAAAATTCATGAGTTTTACCACTAGAATACCTTCTTTCATAGTGTATCTTAGGTTTGCTAATTCAGTCTCAGTGAATGTCATTTTAATCAACAAGACAGGTAATTCATTATTGTCCATGTCCTATTTTTTAATACAGAGCAATTTCCTGTCCCTTGAAATTTTTTAACAGCACCTGAAACATTTCCACAATTTATAATAATATGCACAATACAAATGGAGTTCTCTAAGTCCTTTCGATGAATAAATTTTGTTTTTTGCTGTCGAGTATGATTTTGACTCATAATATGTTGGAGATAAGTCTAGGCCCTTTTCAACAGTTAAAAAGGATGGGGAAGATTTACATTGGTTTGTTGCATAATTCCTTTGAATTGGTGCTTTCTTAGAAACCCATATGTAAATGTGGCAGGTATGTGAGTCACTGAAAGGGAACCTTCTTTCTCAAATCAGTGTGTATTAAAGACTTGAAATTTGTCAAGGAATTCCTGATTCTGAGATAAATTGGATACACTATTGGAAATAAGATCTTCCTAGCAATCTATTAAAAATGTTTTACCATTGATATCGTGAGAACATGATTTATTTGTGAGAAATTTATTCATGTCTACCCGAGAAAGTAAGACACACACTGGTGATACTTGTTTTTCTGAAAGCGCAAAAACAAAATTCAAAAAACCTTCATTCATATTTGACAATATTAAGAAATACCAGTAGGTATTATAATCCACTTATTACCCTGTCACTCTAATTAGATTCATGTAGTTTCTCAGGTGACTTCTCTTAATATTTAACCTTAGAACGTATAACGTTCCTTTGGAATGAGTTACATGCAATGAATTGATTGTTGGAAGCAATTATTATGCTGGGAAAATCAATTATCTATATTCTGCAGTGTATAAATATAAGATAGTTGCACAAACTATGGAAGCAAAACATATCCCTTTTTGACTTATTCACAGCATAGGAGGAATAAATTGCAATGTGATTAAAAAGTACAGCGAGAAGATGGGACTTTCTCTTCTGGATTTTGGCCAGTAATTATAATACTGTCATATACTGGCGCTAGAGGACATGAAATGATACCCAAAATCCAAAATGAGTTTGATTGTCCAGTCCTTCTAGTTGTGCTCCCATATATAGGAGACACCAGATCAAAGTAATCCCGGCAAAGTGAACACCTCATTACAAGGGGCTCTTTGCTCCTGGAGGAAGGGATGCGCCTCACCTTTAGTAGAATGCTTTATGTATAAGAAAATTGCATTCCCCGTTTTCTTTTTAGCCTTAAGCTGTAACTGTTTATGTTATTTGCATTTTACTTCAACATAACGGTTATTCATAAATGTGCCAATACTTTTGGGGTACTATCTGTCTGTCCAAATTTGCAACTTTGATCTCATCATTTTTAGAATGTTCTAAAGTTGTAAGCAGCAACATAATCCTTTGTCGAAATATTGTAAAAATGGAGCCAGCAAGACATTCTCTAACTTTAATCTCAATATTCACAAAGCACACTTATTTTATACTAAATCTTGGCAATGTAATATTTAAGGATTTCATCCATGTATTTAGCTATACACACACATAGATAGATAGATATATAGATATATATATAGAGATAGATAGATAGATAATTATAGATATAGATATAGATATAGAAGTAGACATAGATATAGATATATACCACCTGTTTTATTCCCAGGAAAAGTCAGGACTCACTACTAGTGCTTCATGTTTGTGATGCCACAATTGGTTTGTCTTCAATACCTGGAAAAGTTAATTTTAAATTCAAAGCATGTCTTTTGAAACGAATAAAGTTTTTGATGATTTTGATTTTCAAATGAATGCTTTTACGGCCTTAAGAATGATTATTCATAAAAAAAATCTCAGAAATAGTTTGTTTTCTAAGCGGCCAAAATTTAATGAAAGGAAACTCAAGTTTCTTTCTCTTTCTCATTTTAAACCTAATTTCAGTTTAATACTTTAAAGACACTCCATCCCTCTTTGAACAAGAAAAGATGCCTCTATGTCCCCTTAGATTAACAGTGTTGAAATAAGTCATAAACTACCTCCTGTTTTTTTTTTTCTGAAAATGCCTGTAATTTGTGGATTAAGAAAATCAGTATTTACAGGATGTGCATCAAAGAACTCAAAAGTTAATGAGTTGAATATCTTCCAAGTTCTTCAATATTCCTTTGTTTCTCCAAAGAAATGATAATGTTTGAGACATCTGGTCTGGAAGTAATTCTTCATTGGTTTTCTGACAGAATTTTTCTCCTCACAGGAAGTGCAGATATTTCCCTGTCTACCAGAATGCAAGAAGGTAAGCATGTTCCCAATGTCCTTTGAAAAGAACACTTCAAATGGTTCCCATCATATTATGTTTAGCATTCTCAGTATGCAAAACTCTGTGGGGGAGATTCAATGGAATGGAGTTCAGAATTGAGACATTCTGATAATTGTACAGTGGAATTTTGAATTCGTACTATTGAGACATAAGAATGCAAGTAAATGCCTTGGCCTCAATGCACCTTCCCTGTCAACAGAGGACAGCGTGAATATTGCAAAACAGTAACCGCAAAAAGTCCTTCTATTAATGGAAAAATGTTTCCCAAATTAGGCCTAAGAATTCACAAATGGGAACTGAAATGAATTCGCTTATTATTTCTATGATAATATCAAAAGGCATAGTTATCATTTTTGTCATCACAGAAGGGAATTTGAAATTAATGCATACGTTGTAATTGGAAGAGAAGGGAAACAATTACATTTTCTCAAAAATATACCAGATTTGCTTAGATATTTTTCTTTGCAGGTGAATCTCTGGCTCCTGAAAGGTTACTGCAATGCCCCTATGATAAGTGTCACAAGATCAGGGCCTGCAGATTCCCGTAACATCGGGTGAAATGCAGAAAGGTAGGGTTGCATTTCAAAATGAGGAGTTTGTCATACTTTACTATAAACATGAATTAGAAGCTTGATATTTGAATAAATGTGCTAAATATGTGTCAATGAAATAATAGTCTACCTGGGTAGATGCAGTATACACATATTTGTATTTGTTCTTGTAATCTGATCTTTGTGTAGTGCAGATAAGAAATAGCAGTGCAACTTGTTTACAGAACTCTAGGATGAGTAGAACATTGCAAGATGTTTTCTGTAGGAAAATCATTTCAGTCTGAGTGTAGCAAATTTATACTTGTTTCCTTGTTCACACTTTACTACTCTAAATCAGCAATTTAATAAAGTTTCTAAAAATTAAGACAGATGCATTGCCTTATGGCAGGACATAATTCCAGAACCATGTTACTTCTAAGTAAACCTAGTGATCCTGAATTGATGATAACAAAGATGTGTCTTGCCTGTTTCGTATATTTTGGTGTATTTTTTGTAATGATACCACGACAGTTATTTTCACACAGAACAAGAATTCTTCCAAATGCTAATATTGTTGTGTATCCCAATTCAATTTTCTGTGTTAAAAAACATTGCTCTGGGCAGAAAACAATCTTCCCTTTGTTATGCTTTTCAAAGGATGCTCACTGATTATATATACACATGTGCACAGAAAGACACATACATATGCATATTCATGCTCATATGTTTTCAAATATTCTTATATCTAAATGTGAATATATAAAAATTATACTGTACATGCACATGGTATCACTCACATGCACTAAGACACACAATGAGGGCATTTCCAATTGTGTTTTCGATCAATGTGTCTTATCCATTCATGGAGCATATATTAATAAATGCCTTTTTACTGAATAAGATGTCATGATTCTGAATGTTTTTAGATGCCAAAGTTATGTTTTAAGTATCCAGCATTTTGCTGCTGTGTCAGACCTCCAATCTTGTCATGACGAGTTTAAATCAAAGTACTTTTATGCGAAGAGAGTATGAGATATAGAGTCTGAGAGAATCTTATCCACCTCCAGCCCCTAAAAATTGTAAAAAACAGATTGAAGAAGAGTCGAGGGTGTACTAGCCCGTCCTCTTGTGCTAGACTGGTGTTAGTACAGCACACAAGCCCAAGGTAAAACCACAAGTCACGCATAAAAACAGCAACACTTTCCTTATCCCCCAATAATTTGTACTATTTTTAATTTTTACATCCTGGTGCAATAGAATCATCCGGACATTGCTGCCAAATTGGCTACTTGTCCCTTCAATACTCGGCACTTGGTGCCGCACGATCAACTCAGTAAACATATAGCAACATGTGAAGTCCAAAGTTACATTGAGGATGATGTAGGTAAGCTTGATACACGAAGCAGAAATCAGATCTGATTCAGATTCAGTCTGTTACATATTGTGATTCCATTTTCCTTATTTTCCTTCTTGCAGTTACTATGACTTGGTCCCAACCCCAAGAGAAGAAATCTGGAAATACAGGGCATCGCTTTTCCTCTGAGGAAGACTGGGATAAAGGTAAAGAGCTTGATTAAATTTTGAGTTAGTGCTGTAACTGAATGCCAGTTTAGATATAGACGCAAATTATAGTAAACTCTTTAGCTCAACATGAAATTTAAAGTATGTTAACATAGATAAAGCTATTATGCTCATCCTCATATATGAAGACATGCATTCAGAAATGATTTCTTTAAAGAATATATATAAAACAGGGTTGTCCATCTATAGTTTAGGACTCTTTCTTTTCCATGTTTATTATTCACTTAAATCATTGATATATTAGGGCCTTAAGGTGGTTATTATTTCATTAATACCTATGTCTTTCCTTGGCCATGTAAATGTTAGAGAAAATTTAATACATACCCTGGAGACAATATCGATTTTTCTGTTTGCCAGAATCCTTGGAAAATCCTAGCCCAACTTTTGTTTGGGGCAGAGCAGAGTCTTCTATCCAAAACAGGTAAGAAAATGACAGTATCACTTTGGCAAAGATCTATTTCTTAGAAATAAAGGAAACAATTATGATAGGTGGAAGAGCTGCCTTTTTCTTTTAGGAATAAAAAAACTTCCTTTTTTCAGAGAAATATTCAGATTGCTGTCTGAACGGTGATTGGTGAAAGCATGCATGTGTAAATCTGCAATTACTTCATGATCTAAAAACATTTCCAGGGGTTGGGGATATGGCCTAGTGACAAGAGTGCCTGCCTCAGATACACAAGGCCCTAGGTTCGATTCCCCAGCACCACACATACAGAGAACAGCCAGAAGCGGCGCTGTGGCTCAAGTGGCAGAATGCTAGCCTTCAGCGGGAAGAAGCCAGGGACAGTGCTCAGGCCCTGAGTCCAAGGCCCAGGACAGGCAAAAACAAAACAAACAAACAAAAAAAAACATTTCCAAACAAATTCATTGATATCTATGGAAAGTCATACTCCAAATGGCCTCGGAGAACCATTCAATATTAAGAAAATGTTACGGATATGACAGTATGTCAGAACCACCGTTGACTTTTCAATGCCATACCTTTCGATTTAATTTTATTCACAGAAAGAACGAATGAGCGGCTGGAATTCCTCTTCGTGTAAGTAGCTACTAAAATCATAAGGAGATTAATTTGATTAAATGTAGTAGAAATCAACTATACAGATAGATTGTGTTATTTGGGTTTGTGTGTTATATGCCCTTTGCTCAACAAGAATAGCAATAACTGCATCATGTGTGTTTACAGCCTGTTTTCATTTTTCAATATTTTATTGCAAACCTTCACCAAACATTTGTGAAAAGGCCTCCTTTACATGGATCTGTGATACCTTGAATATTCTGCTTAAAAATCACACCAGATGTTCGCCCACGTATAAAGATTGTAAGGCAAGGATAACTTCCAATTTAGATTTTTGAAAGATCTCTATATGTGATTACAGAGTAAAAGGAAGTGTGTTGTTCCCTGCTGTCACTTTCATATGCAACAAAATAACTTGTGAGACAAGAATGAAAAGTTTCTGGGGACTCTGTGGATTGATGCGACAACCTGAGAAAACTTAGGAGGCAGATAGTTATATTTTCGTTTTATCCCATACTAAGTCACTTTCCACAAAAATAATGCCTCCTTTTTTTCATTTATGGTTTGTATCTCATCTAAGAGAGTATTTTGGATGAAATATTATGATTTGGATCTCAAATCTTAGGATAATCATTTCTCATGTAGTCCACAATATTTACTATTTTTGTTATAAGACTTGGGCAAATTTCATATTTTGTGTCCCTGTCATGTGACACTGATTATACTTGCATAGATGAGACATATGCAAACTGTTCTATTACTTAGATGAAACTTATTATGTTACCTAAACTAACGTTAGAAGAAATGTGCCTGTTTCATGATCATAATGGATTCTCTGGGTATTAACGTGTTCACCTACCTTCAAGTGATTTGAAACCCTTAGAGTTTCAAACCATAAGTCAACAGCAGTTGCCCATTGGTCCATTTCTGCGTATATGGAAGTTGAAAAAAGCAAGAAATTCTTTCAGAATAATAGGCAGTTGTTCAGTTTTGCATATCTGTACAACAACTATGGAACTTTCTATTGTTCTTAGGCAAAATCAGAAATGTATATTATCACACGTTCCACCATAATGCAAAGATCGTTTTTTTATTTTCCTTTGCAGAAATAATCCGGTGGCCTACTATTTGAGGACTACCTATTTTTCCTTGTCTTGCTAATGACATGAAATAATAAATAATACTTTCAGCACGTTGAATGCGTTTTCATTTCCACTAGCTTTTAAAACTTACTAATTTGGTTAGCTTGTATATTGTTTATACTGAAAGCTGACATCAATGCTAGGGTGAAATCCTTTAGTGAATTATAATTTTTAAATTTCTTTAAGAAGCATATTTAGGTTTCACGAGTGGAACGATGATCATGAAATGAAAATCTGGATATATAAACATGTTTAAAATTGTTCTCTATCTTTTTTCAGTTAGATTTGAATGTGAAAAACGCTTTTTGTCAATGATCTCCCCCTTTCATTAAAAATATTATTAAAATTAGCTCTTTTAGTAGAGAATTTAAATTTATATGGTCCACCATATGGGTGAGCCACAAAACTACTGCTTGATTGTGTGTGTGCGTGTGTGTGTGTGTGTGTGTGTGTGTGTGTCTTTGTTGGGACTATTTAATTTATAATTTGTAATTTAATTTTATTGACAAGGTGATACAAATGAGTTACCATTACATAATAAAGCAGTGAGTACATTTCTTGTCATTTTAGTTACAACCTCCCCCATTTTTCAGTATCTTTTGAAGGTCATATAACCATATATACAAGATCCAGTGTTCCAAACTCATATCCAGTCACCACAGGAGGACTCCACCGATTTTTCACGTAGTATATTAAACACAAGGACAATGATAAAATCCTCCTGTTCCCATGTCTTGCAGATATGATGTAACATCACTGGCAAAACCATATAGAAATATTAATTGAGAAGAAGTTTTATACTTTACAGACAACAAGTCTATGCCCAACCCAAGTGATAAAATATTTAAAATAACTCATGCGCCCTAGACGATTTATATGGCCATTGATAGCAGGCATTGTACCCTTTATTTTCTTAGTTGCCTCTGCTGCACCAGCTACTGTGTGTTTGACACAAAGTGTGCAAACATCTCACTATGTTAATCAGCTTGCTCATAACACTATGCAAGCCCTGCACGTGCAATCAGTGAAATCAATCATTTTTACCACCGGGTTTTCAATGTTCAGCAGAAAAGAACTTATCAAAGAAAGTTCTCCATTGGCCTGTTCAATAGAATGGGCCCTTCTCCATCCTACTCCTTGGAAGTTCATGAATGTTCTTAGTACGAGCTAGCCATATTCCACTATGAATGGAAGCACCCTACTACTGACCAACCACGTAGACTAAAAAGCACCTTTGTCAATTTAAATCTCACTCCTGCTGATAGGCTCACAGGCCCATGCTATATTCTTATTTATTTATTCATTTTTTGGTTTTTAACCATTAATTAAAGAGATTTTATTACTATTGTGTCACCTTCAGCTAAAGTGTTATGTAGACAGCATACTTAAAATTCATTCCAAGGTTCCAAAGAGGCCTGAATTTCCTCTTCCTTTACAAGGGTTCCTATATGTGCAGTGGGATAAGATGTTGATTTTATGACAACAATTTAGAGGTCATAAGATTTTCTGGTGAGAAAAATATTGAGCTACAATGCAAAATGAAGTCTCAAGGGAAGGGATGGTTCCATGATTGGTTTAAGTGGTCTCTGTACCTAAATATACACATTTTAGGTACTGCTGATCCCCTTGCTCTTTTATTGTTGGGACGTACAATATACATTATATTACTGGAACCATTCAATACATAATAGCTCGGTTAAACTCCTCTTGGTCAGCCAAATTTGTAGACACTGAATCCCCTAAAATTAGTGGAAGAAAAGTGTCAATAATTTGATTCCTGTATAAACACTAGTAAAGAGAAAGTTTATGCTGAAATCAAGAGCCAGAGGATAAAAATACAAATGTCTCCTAAAGCAAAATTTACAAAAACATTTGTGTAAACCAATTCTAAAACTTATCAGGGGGAAAGATACAAGGGAGTTGGAAGTGTGGGGTGATGGAGGAGGTAACATGATGAACTAGAAATATACTTACAGACTTACATATGAACTTCTAATCCTTTGGTACATCACTCTGAAAATAAAGGAAAAAATAAAACAAACAAGAAAAAAAGAGGAAGTAATGTGGTATGAAATAGTTTATGGTCCTAATCTGAATCCTTTAGAAATAATGCCATTGTAGACATGAACGGATTAGATTCAATCAGTTGATCAGAGAAACTGAACAGGGAAATGATGAGCATCATGCAACCCCCAAGCTTATGCAGCTGTTTGGCAAGAGTTGAGAAAATTAAAAAGATCTCAAACCACTGGGGTAGATAATAAGGAAGACTCAGATGGCTCAGACACTGAGGAAAAATTATGCAATGAGCTTACTACAGACAGATTGACCCATGTGGAGAAAATTTTGGAATCAATTATAGCCCTATTGTCACAACGTTATCCAAAACAGCAAACTCCTGTAAAGGTAAAGACTAGTGGGACCTGCCCAGCATCCTGGCGGACTTTGATCCTTTCCCACCACAACCTCCGTCTGATAGGGTCTCACAGCTAGTACCATTTCTGCCTGTGCTGTTTAAGGAGCCTGGTCCTCCTACAGTAAACGTGGCACACTTCCTTGGCTCAGACTTATCAAGAAGGGAGGACATTTCTGGTTTTCATTTATTCCCTGACAGGCAAGATGAAGATAGCAAAAGTGTTCATCAGTGTTTGTCATTTAAACAAATAAGAGATCTAAAGAATGCTTGTTTTCAATATGGCCCTACAGTACCACTTACTCGTCATTCTTATTTATTTATTTATTCATTGGCCAGTCCTGGGACTTCAACTCAGGGCCTGAGCACTGTCCCTGGCTTCTTTTTACTCAAGGCTAGCACTCTGCTCCTTGAGTCACAGCGCCACTTCTGGTCATTTTCTATATCTTTGGTGAGGGGTAATCAAACCCAGGGCTTCATGTACATGAGGCAAGCACTCTTGCCACTGGGCCATATTCCCAGCACACTCAAGTCATTCTTGAACCTTGGCTACTAAAACTTTATGCCCAAATTGCCAAGCAGCCCTCAGGCCCTCTAAGATAAAAGGAGGAATAAATGACTATATTCAGCTTTGTGCGGACATTGGCGATCCTAGCTGCATGGCCTCATGCTCCAAGGGCCGACTGTAACAGAGTTCTTACGCATGTCCTGGATGGGGAGAAGGCGACGGGGACAGTTAAGTACTGCTCGGATTCATGGCATTTGTTTTTCCTGCCGACAAATGGGCCACTTAATGGCTCACTGACCTAATCAGAAAAGGAGATTTATTACTGAAATTTCTCCCAACTGTAAAAACGGGAAGCACTGTGTTACAAATTTCAGATCTAATTTGAATGACTATGGCCACCAGATTTCAGTAAACTGGCAGAGGAGACAGTCCCTGGCCCCACAGAAAAATTTAGGATCAGCTCCTTCTTTCCCCTAAACTCAAGCATATCCCCCAACAACCTGCAGCAACAATCAGTTTCAAGTCTTCTCCGAGCAACAACAGAAAGTGCAGGACTGGATCTCTGTTCCTCTACCTGCACAGTACTGACTTCCAAAATGGTATTTTATCCCCTCTCTACAGGAGTCATTGGCCCACTTCCAAGGGAATCTGTTGGCTTATTTTTAGGCTGTAGCAGCTCCGCACTGAGGAGCTTACCTATTATTCCAGGAGTGATCAATCAGGACTCTAATGGAGAAATAAAAATCATGGCTTCAATGCTTGCTAGTGTTACCACTAAAATGCTCACTACCTAAATGCCGCCATTCACAAAATACCGCATGATATGTGAATAGGCACTGGGGATTATAAGACCCAGAATCAAGTAAATACCCCAAAGCAGATTGACCAGTGGCTGCAGGAGATATGTCTAGAGGCATGAGGTTGGGTATGTCCCACAGTAAAAAGGATGGTTCTTAGGCCTGCTTTATTCAAGGGGCCCAGGAACCCTACTTTGACTTCATAGTGGGCCTTCAGAAAATTATTGATAGAACAGTACAAGGTGTATTTTTGGACACTTAAAAGATGAAGCTATTGGGACAGACTCTGGGTGCTAGTGTGATTGTACCCAAATCCGGGAAATTAAACTGTTTTGGCTGTGGGGACAAGGGCATACTAAAATGAATTTTGTAAAAATGAAACTGGCAAATACAAAGTCGCCTAGGAAATTCCCTCTCTGCAAACGTGGGGTGAATTGGGCCCAAGAATTTTGGTCTAAAACTGACATTGGTGGACATATGCTTCCCCTTTCATCGGAAGCAGCACAGGGAGAAAGTACAAGGAGTTCAGGAAAGGGGGCAAAGGGCAAGCCTCATGGTCTCATTCCTATGAACGAGCCTTCCCTACCATCTATTTGTTACAACCAGCCCAGTTTGGGAGTGCCACAGTAGACCCTTTCTCAAGCCCAACCTTATCTTTCCCTGCTAATTTCCAGAATTAGAACTTGCATATACGGTGCCTTACCATGGGGGACTTGGGGCCTTCTTTTGGAGCATTCCAGTTTAATTGCTAAAGGGGTGTTAGTTGTACCAGGAGTAACTGACTCTGACTACATAGGACAAATTCAAATCCTTAAGACCTCCACTGTACCTTATGATATTAATTCTGGTGATCGTATTGCACAATTGATTTTCTTTGCTTACATATTTATATCAACTTCTGCAAACCCTTGTCAAGGAGGTTTTGACAGTATGAAATATCAATGTGTTTTCTGGATTTTCAATGAAGCATACAAACCACCTTGTTGTAAATTTTATATAGGAAAGAGGCATTGCTAGCTATTGGCTAAGACATCACAATAATCAGCCAGATTGAATGGGGCATCGAGGCAGGGTGACACAAACTATCAAATGCAGAATAAAAGGTGTCAGTAGTACACTTGATTCAGTTATTAAGCAAAATCTTGAACATCAGAATATTACTGATGGTGAAGGCCAACATTCCATTTTTGATTCATAATTTTTGAAAGTACCTATTAACGTAAATGTACTAGACGTCTTTGAACAATGGGGAGCTCATTTAGTTTTCCCTTGATGTACAGATGCATGTCTATCTCAGTAAGATTACTTACTTGGCAGACAGATTGTCCAGTTTGTCGTGAGCAAAGGCCCTTATCTAAAGAAAAGTTGGCAGCCAAATTGCAAGTTGTTGGAGATAAGTTAGCTTCAAATCATATTGAGGTTTCTATCTCTACCTAGAACTCTCCTAATTCTGTTATTAAAAAGAATTCTCACAAATTGAGATTGCTCCCTGGTTGTCGAGCTCTAAATGCAGCTATGAGGTCTATAGATACTTTACAACCTGGCTTGCCCCAATTATGTATGATTCCTTTAAATTGGCATATTATACTAAGATTTGCAAGATTGTTTCTTTACTATTTTCTTATTTGATGAGGACCTATCATGCTTTGCTTTTACTTTAAGTCGGATTAATCTCCAAAGACCCCATGGAAGGTTTAAATGGAAATTATTGCCACCAGGCATGATGAACTCACCTACTATGTGTCAAAGTTTTGTAGCCAGAGCACTAGAACCTATTAGGAAAAGATTTGCTCAGGTTTCATGTATTCATTATATGGATGACTAATTATTTGCTGCACCTAATAAAGATATTCTATCAGACTTATTACAAATTTTGTCCTTCCACTTGCAAGAAAATGGTTTACTAGTTGCCCCTGATAAAATCTGGACAGAGGAGCCATTAAAGTATCTAGGATATTTAGTTTAAAAAATGAAGCAATTATTCTCCAATTTATAAAAATTCGTACTGAATAATTAAAAACTCTTGATTTTCAAAAGTTACTAGAGGACATTAATTGGCTTCATCCTTCCTTAGGCATTCCCACATATGCTTTGCATAATGTATTCTCCATTCTTCAAAAGGATTTGACTTTAAATAGCCCTTGTGTATTAAGTAGTGAGGAAAGTCAGGAATTACTTTTAGTAGAAAAATCCCTGACTCAAAATTTCTTATCCCGAGTAGATTTTTCTGTTCCTAATGGGCTATTAAATCTACTTACAAAGTTTACCCCACAAGGGGAATAGCACAGTTCAACAAGACTTTGATATGTACCAGGCACACATTGTATGAAATGTAAAATACATATCTGGAGATAATCAGCTTTATTATCATGCAAGGCTGTAAAATGTGCCTGGAAATCAATGGGCAGGACAACTACTTGATTATCATCCCCACACCTAAATAACAATTCAAATTTGCATTACAAAGCTCTGATCTCCTCCCTTTTTAATTGAATGGCTTTAATGGAGAAGTTTTATACAAATTACATTCTAGTCCTTTAAGGAAATTATTTCAATAACAAATTTATAGTACTGATAATATTTGGCATTCTAAGCTCATTCTAAATTCGCCTAATAGTTTTGAAGATTGTACCAAAAATAGCAAATGTGCTTTTTGGACAGAAGGTAAATATCAAGTTTTCCTCACTCCCTGGCAATAGGCATACAAAATGAATCACAGGCTGTTATATACGCTTTACCGAATTTCTTAATAACTTTCAATTTAATCACTCAGTCGACCTGTGCAGCACATGCTTTATGCAATATATATTCTGTTGTTATTTATCACATAAACCCCCCACTAGATTCACTATTTATATAATTCAAAAACAATAATGCCAAAGACAGCACTTACTGTATGTCATTCACATTCTTGCTCATTCTAATTTGACAGGTCCTATGGCATGTGCTAATTTTCATGTAGATGATTTAGTCCCTTTCATTTCAGCAAAAGAAGACCATGCATCTTGGCACTCTAATGCAGGTCCTTTACCTTTCACATATAAAATTCCTTATAGGGTTGTTATTATGTCCCAGTGGAAGAATGTTTGCCTCATACACATGAAGCCATGGGTTTGATTCCCTAGCGCCACGTAAATAGAACATGGCCAGAAGTGGCACTGTGGTTCAAGTAGCAGCGTGCTAGCTAGCCTTGAGCAAAAAAGAAGCCAGGGACTGTCCTCAGGCCCTGAGTCCAAGACCCAGGACAGGAATAAACAAAATAAAATAAAATAAAATTCCTTTTAAACAACCTCAGCAAATTACTGCTCACTGTCCTACTTGTTGACCTTTGCATTTACAAACCCTTCCCCTTGGTGCTAATCTTCAAGGCCTGGCTCCAAACAATAATTTTCAAATGGATGTAACACACATCCCTGAATATGTCTGTCTAAAAGATGTTCTTGTAACTATTGACACATTCTTTTTTTGGGGGGGCACAGCTCTACTTGGTGAAAAATGGACTCAGGTCATTCAAAATTTACTAGAAACATGTGCAGTCATGAAGATTTCTTCTCAAATAAAAACTAACAATGGACCAGCTGAAACCAGTAAATAAGTGCAAATATATTTAGAGTTTCGTAATATCTTCCATGTTACATGAGTGGAATATAAACCTCAAGGTCAAGGTAAAGTAGAATGAGCTCACTGTACTTTGAAAAGACAAATTAAAGAGTAAAAGAGGTTGAATATGTATAGTACTGATGAGTATTCCATATCTATGAATAGGCTATATAAAATAGCCTGAGCTGTTATTGCAGAAACACTATAAATTTGCCTCAAGGAGATGTTTTGGCCCTAGCCAAGCAACACTTCCTAGCTCTTTGTATGTTAATCAAGCCACATCCTGTTTGGATTAGATTGGGGGTTGGGTTAGATTGGGCCCCTAGGCAGTTGTTAATCCAGAGGCTATGGAATGCTTATGTTGCTACAGAAGATGTCCAAAGTTCTGGCATCCACTCTGCTGAGTCCGACAAGGAGTGCCCCCAGAACACCAAGATTAGGGTAAGACATCCTCATCTATGCTATGAGACCATCCCAATCCAAGCCATGGCTGCCCACAGTCTCCATAAAAATCCTCACAGAGGAAGGACAGCCCCTTTGCCCTTATGGGGACAGGTAAAAGCGTTGTCTCACAAAGCCCAACAGGTAGTGCTATCTACTGAAAAAGTGCTGATTCTGGAAAATCTACTCCTGCCTATGTGTGCTCTGTTAACCTGTATCTTGTAACTCTTTGGCAGGGGCTAATTTAGAGGTATTGTATTGGGCCAGTATCTTTAAACCTCCCTTATTGCATCCAGATTTGTGGACCAAATCCCCTGTCTCTGTATCTATATCTAGTCCTGACTTAATCTCTCCCTGTTATCTGTCTGGCATTCCAGTCTATCCTATGGAAGAAGGACAAGATTCTAACATCTCTTACTCTCAGTTCTCTAAAGCGATCTGTCTAGCCAATTCTCCATGTTAACCCTGTAGATATCAATATTTTTAATTCAACATGGAGGTTTATATAATCCCAGTAGAACTCGGCTGGTTAGACTGTCCTTTTGGTTTGTGAGATCTCACACGTATAAGATACACAACTCTCCTAGTCCTTTTGGTTTGTGGTTACAAAACTGCACCGAACATAATTTTGCTTCTGAAAAGCTATACAATCTCATACTCCATAAACCAATTATGAGCAGCAGTGGAGTTGCTCAATCTTACATGTCTTCCATGCTATCTTACATGTATTCTGTGCTATGTCTGAATTTGAAAGTGAGATATCCTCCAAAAGTAGTTTGCTGTTATAGAATTATTTTCCACTTAATATCTTTGGGAATATCCTTTTATGTGACTCCATGGTAATTCAAATTTTGAAGTCCAGGATGAATATACCTGAGTGTTTCCATGGTAATTATTGTAGTAGGAAAGAACCTGAATGTGTAACAGGTGAAAATTGAGCACAAAATAATTCCTTCAATTTTGTCTCCAAATATTTTGGAAATCATTACCTGGCTACTTTGGTATCTCCTGTGCTAATCTGTTTATACTGAGCCATTTTGATAAACATTTCAATTTTTATGTGTAATTCATTTCTGAATATTGGTCATATGTTTAGTTTGACACGAGGAAATAGTGTTTCAACTTATATCATTTCCATCCATGGCAACATCAATAGTGAAATATCTTCATTAATTAGGTGAGCATTCATGATTATGTTAATTTAGTAGGAGTCATGAACACCTAGGTATGGCTCAGGGCACCTTGGTAGGACTGTAGAAAACATGGTCTTCTATTGAATCCAGTCTGATATAAAGTCTTGGTTGATCCACTTAGAGCACAAACATTCCCAGTATCATCTGCACATTAGAATATTAATGCGTTTTGCCTTTTAAATATTTTTCAAACCATATATACTCATTACAAACTGCAAACAATGGCCTGTAGACAAACTATTGAAACAGCAGTTAACATGCATATATATTATGAAATTATAATCAATTTCTCTACACTGTCTTAAATATTTCTATTATATGATTAAACGCTTATATAGCTCAAGTACTTGGACATTGCACACTTACAAATGAAGATGCATTTATTGATTATGATTAAGGACAGAGAGACCCATGATAGCTCTTAGAATTGTCCTTGAAGTTGGTTGAATTACATCATTGCAAATTTTCCCAGTTTTGATAGTATTCTTAAATTGGGTCATGATACAATCTGAAACAGTCCCTTTTTATTTGTATCCTGTTGTACAACAGCTCTTAGAAGGCAAAATAGAGCCAGACACTTAAAGAATCATACCAATAAAATATTTCAAATGATATTCATAAGTTTTCTTTATTTGGTTTCAAAAAGCCCAGAGTCCTTATGGAATACCTGTTACAGTCCTTGGTATTTCCCATGGGCTCATAAAAGAGAGGTATTCTAACCCTTTGTTTAGCCTTATGTCATGACCAACACTGTAAATTGTAAATTGATGGGTCTCAATATAGAAGTGATACAGTGTCTATTGTAACATAGCACATGCAAAACCCACTGTAAGCATTTAACCCAGACGTCTAACTTATATAAATAAATATATGACTAGCAAACGAAGAAAGCTTTTATGTCCAATTACTATGAATCATTAACTCATATCTTTGGATAAAGTACGTTTTTTGATACATTGCCTGATAAATTTGCTACACTAATTCTTAAGCTAAATCAATATTATGCTTCTGTTTGCTCACAGTAAATCAATTCACTTTTCCTTCATATTTTAATGTCAATGCCCACTGCTGCTGTTACAATAAAAATAATATATGGATTCTTTGTCATAGTGCAAAACTCATGACGCTATTTTCTCTTCTTTAATCTGTGATTCCTTGTGATTTCTATTTGAATAACAAACAGGATGAAAGCTCAAGAATGCAGAGTGATAAGGGAATGATAGAGTTCAACAAGTATTTCTCCTTGTCTTATCTATGACTAAAAATAATAAAAAAAATGTCTAATCATATGAAAGTCTTTTGATTTCCCCTAATAATTGAGACAAGCACTCTTGCAACCAGGCCATATTCCCAGCCCTCCCCTAAACATTGAAACCTCCAATTTGGTTACAGTGTATATTCTGTACAATGAATTCTGACATAAGTGGAGGTGTTTCTTTCCTTACAGAAGTATATCACTTAATATTTGAGAAAGCACACTTAGGTAGGAGAAATGCAATTATGATCATTAAATGGAAATCTAAGTACGTTAACATGTAAAGACCTCCTATGATTGTTCTTCAGTTTCTTTTACATGAGTCTGATATGTTTCATTTCATTATGTATTCTTGCATGTAAGAAAGTATCACCAAATATACCTCTTTAAAAGAGAACATCAATGTATGTGACATTATGTGAACATCAATTTGGTGAGCCAAACACTTCTGGGAGTTTTTGTAAAAAGAAAAAATTCAACTCTGTGTGCTTTTCTTACAACGAAAGATTCTCAATATCGAAATAATTTCAGTGTGTGACAATACGCAAGGATTCTTTGACTTCTTTAAATAGGACGATTTGCAAGACTGAATGAATGGGAAATGTGGTGGGGAATAGAGCAGAAAGGGCTCACCAAGTGAATTGGGTAGTGAGAGAACAAACTGAGCTAATCAAGGGACTTAGGAAAGATATATTACAGGAAAAGAGGAACAGATTACAGGAAGCATAAAGAAAGAGAGGTATATGCATATATCACCATTTTGGGATGAATTGCCTTACAATTACTAAGCATAGAGGACATAAGAATTTTGAGAATTGAATGTGACACTGAGCATGAAGGATCAGACGTCTGTTTATTGTACTTTATAATATTATTAAGAATTACTAACACATAGAGTTAATGTGTAAATAATTAAGAAATTGAGGGAGTGGTTTGAGGGGTGAAGCAGAGGGATGAAGGGAGAAAAATCAGGAAGGGATAGCAGGTATGAGAAGAGATGCATATGTAATCACTATATGAAGCATGTTTCTGTAACCCCACTGTACATCATCCTAAAAATAAGAAAGAAAATGTAAAAAAAAATTAAGTATAAATGCATTTTGTGTTGGAAAACTAGATTTTTCTATGTATCCAAACAATAACATTCAAAATTTATTAAAATTTGTGCATTGCTGGAAATATTACAAGTGTTTGGTAGATAATCGAAAAGAAGAAAATTTTTGATTGTGTGTGTGAGTTTGTGTGTGCGTGTGGGGGGTGTGTTTAAGTGAGTGACTGTGTGTGTGTGTCTAGTCTTTTGAAGTTATGTCTCATGGTGATCACATAGAAATGCATTGGTAAGGTAGGGAATATAAAATTTGTCAAACGTGGTAATTCTGCCCTCATTTTCTCTTGCTTCCCTTTGCAATCAACTATTCACCAACTTTGAATGGTTAATTACAACAATTTCTATTCCTTTGTTGTATTCCTTTACCCTTTGTACTTCTCACAGTGTGAAGAAGTCATTTCCTTACTACGATAAAGAAAGAGACAATAGTAAGAGCTCCATGGTCTACTACAGCGACACCTGGTTTACAAACACAGAAAATTAAATCAAAAGAAATAATTTCAAATAAGGATTTCAAAGTAAAAATAAAGAAACCTCCGGATTCCATATATTTGAGATCATTACTAGTACCATGATTGTTTGTGATTATTTCTCCAAACAATTGAGAAACTGCGATACTCTGCATGGAAAATCCTAGGCATGTATGCCATTTTTTCAACACAGCGAATCCATTGGCTCTGTTTGCCGCTGGTTCACTTCATACGACATAATGTTTTCCTAAGGCTTTCCATTTCCTTACAAATGAGAGGATGTCATTCTTTCTGAAGGAAGCCTCGAATTACACTATGAATATAAAACCACTTTCTGTTGTTCCATTCATCAACTGATGGCCAGAAGAGTTGGTTACATATGTTGGCTATTTGAGAGAATGCTGTAATGATCATGATCATGGTAGAAGTTTTATCATGGAATTCTTTATGATCTTTACAGTGAATGCCCACCATTGAGATTGCTCGATCATAATCTATGTGTATATTTTATTGCGGATATGGTATACTGCTTTGCAGAGTGTCTAAAGAATTTTATTCTTTTGAGTTTCAAATATATTTTGTATTTGAGAGCCCTATTTGTTTAGTAGCTACTTCTTATCTTCTCTCATATTCTGTGCTCTCCTCTCTCTTCATAATTTGACATATGGAGCTTAGCAATGCCATGGACGTCTTTTTGTACAATACTGTGATTTAATGTGGTTGTTAGATTTTATACAAATCTGTTCATCTGTGCTCAGAAGGCCTAGTGTTTTTCCTCGTTCTTCTTGCATATTTATTGTATCCATTTTACCTCGAGTCCCTGATCCAATTAGAATTTTTGGTGGTGTGAGGAGACACACATTGATGTACTTTTGGTTGGTGGAAGAGTTTAAAGTATTCTGCCTTACCATTTCTTGAAAAGGCTGTGCTTTTCTATCCAATTCTTTTGTCTTAATTATAAAAAACCAAGGTGTCATAGGTGTATATGTTGACTTCTCTGTCTTCAATCACATTTTCTTGATTTTTGGCCTTTTGTTGTACCATGACCAAAAAGATTTTCAACCTGAAGCTTCCAAAAGTTTGAAAGTAGATATTAACATACCTCCAGCACTGTTCTTCCTGCTATGGAGTGTTTTGGCATCAACAAACTGAATTATCCTCAATGTTCAGATATTCCTGTTACTAGAAAAGCTGAACGCAAAATCCACTGAGAAAAGAGCCACTCTCATTTAATGACACAATACTTTTACTTTTGCTTTCTACAGAGAAACATTTGGTAAAGGGGACTTTCAAACAACGGACTCTTGTACACGTTGAAACACTGTCCTAAACTCTGATCCAATACTCCGTTACACATCCAAGGTCTGGAAAACTACTCTATTCTTTCTTGCCATGTACCAGAGTTTAAATGGAAGGAAGTGGAACTCTCCACAAGAATGCTATGAAATTCATGTGATGTCACTCAAGAGCATTTTCTGTCATTTGGAAAAGCTGTAGGAAATAGGATCATGCCAGACAATCCTGAATTGTTTATCAATTACCTCAATATTCTGCCAAGTAATTATGTTGTGGTGTAGATAACATGTAGATAGGTAGATACAAAGAGAAACTGACAGATAAATCTATACATACGTACAAAGCCTTTTTTCCTTTCTACATTAAAATATTTTTTATAAGTAGCCACCAGAGTTTCCCAACAATATTTACCTTACACTTTGTGGTCGATATGAAATTTGTTTGAACGAATCAAAATCTGGTATCTGCTATGTGCTATCTGCTATGTGCTATCTGCTATGTGCTATGTGCTATCTGCTATGTGTGCTATGTTGTTGCTGGTTGGAATATTCTGTAGATGTCGGTTAAGTCTAGTTGATCTACGCAGGTTTTTAGTTCTGTGGTTTCTTTGTTCACTTTTTGGTTTGTTGATCTTTCCAAAGGTGATAGTGGAGTGTTAAATTACCCAGTTATCAATATGATTGAGTCTGTGAATGATTTTCGAGTCAGTAGTGTTCGGTTGGTTCGTCCTGTATTTGGTGTGTAGATATATAGGATGGTTATATCCTCCTGTAGTACAGATCCCTTTATTAGAATGTAGTAACCTTCTTTGTTTCTTTTTTAATGTTTTTAATTTGAAGTCAATTTTATCTGATACTAGGATTGCAATGCCAGCCTGTTTATTGGGGCCATTGGATTGACAGACTTGATTCCAGCCTTTCACTTTTACGAGATGTTTACTTTTGCTGGATAGATGTGTGAGCAACGTTAAAGACCTCATGCATACCTTACCAGGCTTTGTTGTGTAAATCTTTGACGTTGACAATTATATACAGATACCTTGAATACCTGTACATAATATGAGATTGGTGTTCCTGAAGAATACAATTTTGATATAACAACAAATCCTGCACCCTGTACTCAGTAGTTAAGTATTTACTGTGACAATCATATGAGTAACTTTTGTTACTGTATTAGGTTCTTATTGGACTGGCAGGCTTTGTCTTTGAACCCATTTGATTCACTCGGTTTAAGCAGGGATTCCCTCTACCCAATAACCTGAGATCAATGGAATCTGGAGTTCCTGTAAGTAAGGAGGGTCAGTTAGGGGCAGTGAAGAGAATAGAGTAAAATATAATGGGGGAGGTTCATGATTTTGGTTTAATTACAGTGACGTGGAAATGTGGAGAATAGTAGAATTGGTAGAAAAAAGTAGTTTAAAAAGATAGACAATTCTTTTAACAGAGAATAGTGGAGGTGTTATTCCTAGGAAAGTATTTTTAAAGAAAGAGAATGTGAAGAGGAAAATAAAGAAAAAAATAGCGGAAGACAAATGCACAAAACATAGAAAATTTATTTTTAAAAAGAAGGAAAAAACCCAGAAAATCGAACAAGCAAAACAATTTTTTGCAAAAAACAAACAGGTAAAAAAGGAATATAAAAACCATATGACATTTCAGAAATGGAAAAAACACAAAAAGCATAAAAAAACTTGGAAAAGAAAATGGAGTCTTCCTTGTTTGGATGGGCTTTTTAGTCTCTGGTTTCATTGCGATGGTCAGCAGTTTATTTTGCTGCTTGCCATGTTTGACTTGCTTTCAGTTCCTGGGGGTGGATCTACTTTGAACTGCATCCCTTGTTGGTGAGAACCTAGGTGGCTCTGGTTCACACAGCTTGCTAGTGGGACTTCGGTATCCTCTGTGGATGGGGCACATGCACAGTTTTGGGAACCCTGGCTCCACTACTCTGCTGTGGGGCCATTGCTTTCACTTTCAATTTAGAAATTTCAACAGTCAAGGCGGTGCACCTCTCGCTGAGTCATGGCCTAGGATGACCCTCCTCCCTGGGCAGGGGTCCTTCTCCTGGCCAGAGCTAGCTCTCCCTGATTGGTCCCTCTTGCCTTTTTCAAAGATGGCCCATTCATCCTTGCTTTCTGAAGGCTACTTTTGTTCCAGTCTGGTCTGAACCTATGACAGTGACAAAGATGGCACTTTGCTAGAGAAATGGTGGAAGGGCTAAGCTCCAGATACTGGTTTATGGGCGCGAGTGAGGATGTCTTTATAGAGGTACTCACACTTTCTCTGCTATTTCTGCCTTTGGTTGCTCAGTCTGCAATCCAGGTCTCTCTGCTGTTGTCTGGAGGATTTTCTCCTGGTTGCTGTTGTGTGCTTTAGGTGCATGGAGTATGGGGAAATATGTGGGCGCCAGCACTGGCTGTTGGTGCACCACCAACTGGAACAAAAATCTGTGTTTTCAGGCCAACAAAGTATATTTTTTCTTCCTGGCCAATATCGCTGTACAGTTAGAACTTACTTGGCTGTCTTTCTAGGAATAAGATTTTCTCTGGTGGGGCAAAACTGTAATGTCAAAATGTGTTTACCTAGGGCTCTGCTGCTACTCCGGCATCTTCTCAGAAGTGAATTGGAAATCCTTCATGATTCTGCTTTGATAAGGTTGAAGACGTGGAATAATTTCGATAGTCTTTTATTTTTTGAAAATCTGTCCATGGACAATGTAAGTATATATTTTGGAGTATGCTACACTCGATGCTTAGCTGTTTTTGACAGCTATATGTTGAAAACCTTTGAATAAGTCTGTTACATTCATGTGGAAAATGGATGTACTTCTACACTATCTCTGTAACCTTATCAGAGTATTTTGGAAACCGTGTATACTGGTATTAGAATTAGGAAATTGAAAGGGAATACCAAAATTGAGAAACACAGGGTAAAAAAAGAGAAACAACTAAAAAAGCAATACTTGCAAAACTGTTTGGGTAAAATGCACTGAACACCACAGTGGGGGAATAGGAAGGTGGAGGAGGGAGGAGGGTATGAGGGACAGGGTAACAAACAGTACAAGAAATGTATACAATGCCTAACGAATGAAACTGTAACCTCACTGTATATCAGTTTGATAATAAAAATTTGAAAAAAAAAAAAGAAGCAGCATCAGCGGAATCAAAATGCCTGATTTCAAGCTCTATTACAAAAGCATTATTTAAAAATACAACCTTCTATTGCCGAAAAGGTGATGCCTGGTGAATACAATATGGCAGAACACCCTCAAAGAAACCAGAGACTTGCAGTCAGCTGATATTAGGCAAAGGAATGAGAGACATACAATGGAAAAAAGTAGCATCTTCAATTATAGGAGATGGGAAAAAAGGATCACCACAGGAAGAAAAAATCAAACGTGATCCTAGCATAATAACAGCACCAATGTCAACTCAAAAAGGATTAACATCCCAACATCAAATGTGAATCCTCGTAACTATAATAGAACAGAGTAGCAGAGACATCAGGTCTTCCAGGCCTAGGGAGGAACTTCCTCAACAGAGTCTGAGGCACACTACAGATTGATGAAAGATTGGAAAATGGGAGTACATTAAAATAAAAATTTTTGCACAGCTAAGGACATGGTCACGAAAGCAGACAGACAGCCAAACAACAATGTAACAGACAAATATTATAACAGGTTAATGTTTCTCACATACAGGGGACACAAGAAACTAATCCGTCCTAAATCCAACAATTCAATCATGAATTTCGCCACGGATGTGAAAACAGACTTCACAGAAGAAGAACTAAAAATAGTAATGACACACAGAAACATAACAACCATCAATGGAAGTAAATGATATGTAAATAAAAACAACACTGAAATATCATCTTCCCCAAGTCAGAATGAGATGTATTCTGAACTGAAGCAACAAGTGCTGGAGTTGACTCCCTGAAAGAGGAAATGTCCTGAACTGATGTTGGGAATGTAAACTACTACAACCACTCTTGAAAAGAGTATGGAGTATCTTGAAAAGAACACGCAAGGCATAGCACATGTCCCATTCTGAGCAACAGGATCCAGGATATGACGTAAAAACCTGCACATCCACGTTTATGTTGCACGCTTCAAAAGAGCCAAGAAATGGAAACAAATCCAATGTCCCACTATACATGATTGGATCCAAGCAAATGGTATCTCTGTACAAGGGAATCCTACACAATGATTTGAAAACATTTGGTAAAAGGTATTCATTGGGACACAAGCCTGGAACATAGAATGGAGCATTGGCTGGCTGACATTTGTATATTAGAAATAATTAACAGACATGATAAAGAAAGCAGGACTCAGGTACCAGTTCACAGGGAGACAAGGAACGTGCTTGAGAGAAAGGTATCCAAAAGTGACACACAAACACTAATGTTTATGTACATAAATTCAAATGGATATCTATATATTACCCAATCTGCAAGGAATTGTTTTATAGTTAATATTACTAGAGGCTACAAGCTTTAGAGATGAGATTGACAATAGACATTAAGGATATAATTTTTTGTTTTGGAAAAAATAATGAAAAAGGAAGTTGTTTGTGCAAGAGGACAATGTGAAGGAAAGAGGCAGAAAAATGAGCAAGGAAATAACAGCTGTGAGAAGAAATTTATGCACATTTTTCTCTCACCTCAATACTCCCTCAAAATTTCCTTGATTCCTTGTTAAAAATTTCTTCATCTATCCATTGTATACATTATTGGTAAAATGAAATTGTGGTTAGCGAGTAACTTAAACTCCTATTACCTAGCAAAAGCACCATACCTGGAAGTAAATATTATCAGTTGCGTCTGGAGAATTTTGAAGCTCTCTTTCTAATTCTGATCTATTAGATAGAGATAATGTGCCAAATTTGGTATACAACATCGAAGTTTTGAAACAATTGGAACATTTCAACACTAGTGATACAGAATCATGTGAATATTCACATAAAATTCAGATAATAAGAGATGCCATATGATTTGATTAAATCTTTTTTTTCAAACCTACTGATAATCAAGACACAAATGTCCTTGGTCAAACAGGGCTGGTAGTAAACAATTCTTCTGTTTTCTCTTTTAAAAAAGCAAAATCAATTTATAAGACACATATTTGAAATCAAGTTCAAACTCATGAACAAGACATACACAGCTAATAAGGGAGAAAAGAACATGAATCATACTAAAAAATGGAGAGCATAGTCCCAGTTCTCTGATTTGCTATGAACCACATAATCATAACTGAGCCTACTTACCCTGATCTTTTTGTAAAAGTAATGTTTCATGAATGGTCACCACTGAGGAAAAGCGGTCATAATAATGTAGGTACAAAGTTTTGCGAAAATAGTTAAACTTTCAGAACTAGAATGGTCAAGATATTCCTTGATAGGTTCCTGTGAACACTTTGCGTAAAAGTGGATGCTTTTCCAAAGACTGGATCATGGGCAGAACAGAAATGTATAGGAAGAAGGAATTCAGGATCCCAAACTCGCCTATTTGAAAAGTGTGTGAAAACGACTCTCAAGATTTCACTACTGAAAACTCGCTTATTTCTACAAAATCATACATAAACAATGGACAGGAAGAACAAACAGGACTCCCACTTCCGGGTAGAAGGCAGCATTGAGCACTTCCGGTGTCAAATGCGGAAGTGCTTGTGAATGACGTGAGATCATAACCCGGAAGTGACCAATATTAGCCACGTCACAATACTAGTGACCCCACACGGGGGAGACAGGAGTTAAAAGTAACTGTTACTACGGAAAGGTCCACGGTGGACCAGCTTACTTCGTTGAGAGGAGAGCCTTCTTCACTAATTTGGTTAGTACAGTTCTCCTTCAGAGACATCTAACCATCATTTCCCTCATTTCCTTTCTTCAGTCATCAGTCCCCATCTCGTGTGGACTGACTTTTCACTCTTTGATATACACTGTGACATTTCTGGCTACAAAGGTTCTTTGTAATTCCTTTACCGGAAGTCCCATGAGGTAGTCCCTGCTTATTTTTCAAAATACCAAGTATTGTCCAACATATCACATAATCAAAAAATGTTATGTCCCTGGAATTGAGAATGTAGCAATTTCCAATGTGTCCGTCTTCAAATTTACTACCATTACTCTCACTTTTATTTAGGTCTAACAATGATATTTCTATGGGGTTGTACACTTGTATCATGCCCACAACAAATTTAATGCTGGAATTTACTAATATTTGAAACAGTTATTATCTGTTATTACCTTGAGACATAGTTCAAGTAAGAATACAGGAATATCAAGAAATTATTGTCTGAATTTATATGAGTTCAAACGGATATTTACCTGTTTGAGACCTGCAAAAGTTGGAACATTTTGAACTATTTAGTATAGATATCTACCAGTTAGAAAACATTTTCACAAATATGTTGAACACTTGTCATGAATGAAGTCCATTGAATGTTGGTCTATGACAAAGAAATTAATGATAAAGATTAATATACTTTGTTGACTTCAGTCCTACTGTTACAATTTTGAGATTTCTCCTTATTCCTTTCAAATACAATTGTTGCCTTACTATTTGCCTGCGAATAAACTGGTAAAATACAGCTGGATAAAAATTCATGAGTTTTACCACTAGAATACCTTCTTTCATAGTGTATCTTAGGTTTGCTTATTCAGTCTCAGTGGATGTCATTTTAATCAACAAGACAGGTAATTCATTATTGTCCATGTCCTATTTTTTAATACAGAGCAATTTCCTGTCCCTTGAAAATTTTTTAACAGCACCTGAAACATTTCCACAATTTATAATAATATGCACAATACAAATGGAGTTCTCTAAGTCCTTTCGAGGAATAAATTTTTTTTTTGCTGTCGAGTATGATTTTGGCTCATAAATATGTTGAAGGTTAGTCTAGGCCCTTTTTAACAGTTAAAAAGGATGGGGAAGATTTACATTGGTTTGTTCCTTAATTCTTTTGAATTGGTGCTTTCTTAGAAACCCATATGTAAATGTGGCAGGTATGTGAGTCACTGCAAGGGAATCATCTTTCTCAAGTCAGTGTGTATTGAAGACTTGAAATTTGTCAAGGAATTCCTGATGCTGAGTAAATTGGATACACTATTGGAAATAAGATCTTCCTAACAATCTATTAAAAATGTTTTACCATTGATTTCGTGAGAACATGATTTATTTGTGATTAATTTATGCATGTCTACCCAAGAAAGTAAGACACACACTGGTGATAGTTGTTTTTCTGAAAGCGCAAAAAACAAAAAGTCAAAAAAACCTTCATTAATATTTGACAATATTAAGAAATACCCGTAGGTATTATAAGCCACTTATTACACTGTCACTCTAATTAGATTCATGTAGTTTCTCAGGTGTCTTCTCTTAATGTTTAACCTTAGAAAGTATAACGTTCCTTTGGAATGAGTTACATGCAATGAATTGATTGTTGGCAGCAATTATAATGCTGGGAAAATCAATTATCTATATTCTGCAGTGTATTAATATAAGATAGTTGAACAAACTATGGAAGCAAAACATATCCCTTTTTGACTTATTCACAGCATAGGAGTAATAAATTGCAATGTGATTAAAAAGCACAGCGAGAAGATGGGACTTTCTCTTCTGGATTTTGGCCAGTAATTATAATACTGTCATATACTGGCGCTAGAGGACATGAAATGATACCCAAAATCCAAAATGAGTTTGATTGTCCAGTCCTTCTAGTTGTGCTCCCATATATAGGAGACACCAGATCAAAGTAATCCTGGCAAAGTGAACACCTCATTACAAGGGGCTCTTTGCTCCTGGATGAAGGGATGCACCTCACCTTTAGTAGAATGCTTTATGTATGAGAAAATTGCATTCCCCGTTTTCTTTTTAGGCTTAAGCAGAAACTGTTTATGTAAATTGCATTTTACTTCAACATAACGGTTATTCATAAATGTGCCAATACTTTTGTGGTACTATCTCTCTGTCCAAATTTGCAACTTTGATCTCATCATTTTTGGAATGTTCTAAAGTTGTAAGCACCAACATAATCCTTTGTCGAAATATTGTAAAAATGGAGCCAGCAAGACATTCTCTAACTTTAATCTCAATATTCACAAAGCACACCAATTTTATACTAAATCTTGGCAATGTAATATTTAAGGATTTCATCCATGCATTTAGCTATACACACAGATAGATAGATAGATAGATAGATAGATAGATAGATAGATAGATAATTATAGATATAGATATAGATGTAGATGTAGACATAGATATAGATATATACCACCTGTTTTATTCCCAGGAAATGTCAGGACTCACTACTACTGCTTCATGTTTGTGATGCCACATAATTAGTTTGTCTTCAATAACTGGAAAAGGTAATTTTAAATTCAAAGCATGTCGTCTGAAACGAATAAAGTTTTTGATGAGTTTGATTTACAAATGAATGCTTTTTCCGCCTTAAGAATGATTATTCATAAAAAAATCTCGCAAATAGTTTGTTTTCTAAGCGGCCAAAATTTAACGAAAGGAAACTCAAGTTTCTTTGTCTTTCTCATTTTAAACCTAATTTCAGTTTAATACTTTAAAGACACTCCATCCCTCTTTGAATGAACAAGAAAAGATGCCTTCATGTCCCTTTAGATAAACAGTGTTGAAATAAGTCATAAACTATCTCCTGTTTTTCTTTTGAAAATGCCTGTAATTTGTGGATTAAGAAAATCAGTACTTACAGGATGTGCATCAATGAACTCAAGAGTTAATGAGTTGAATATCTTCCAAGTTCTTCAATATTCTTTTGTTTCTCCAAAGAAATGATAATGTTTGAGACATCTGGTCTGGAAGTAATTCTTCATTGGTTTTCTGACAGAATTTTTCTCCTCACAGGAAGTGCAGATATTTCCCTGTCTACCAGAATGCAAGAAGGTAAGCATGTTCCCAATGTCCTTTGAAAAGAACATTTCAAATGGTTCCCATCATATTATGTTTAGCATTCTCAGTATGCAAAACTCTGTGGGGGAGATTCAATGGGATGGAGTTCAGAATTGAGACATTCTGATAATTGTACAGTGGAATTTTGAATTCGTACTATTGAGATACAAGAATGCAAGTAAATGCCTTGGCCTCAATGCACCTTCCCTGTCAACAGAGGACAGCGTGAATATTGCAAAACAGTAACCGCAAAAAGTCCTTCTATTAATGGAAAAATTTTTCCCAAATTAGGCCTAAGAATTCACAAATGGGAACTGAAATGAATTTGCTTATTATTTCTATGATAATATCAAAAGGCATAGTTATCATTTTTGTCATCACAGAAGGGAATTTGAAATTAATGCATACGTTGTAATTGGAAGAGAAGGGAAACAATTACATTTTCTCAAAAATATACCAGATTTGCTTAGATATTTTTCTTTGCAGGTGAATCTCTGGATCCTGAAAGGTTACTGCAATGCCCCTATGATAAGAGTCACAAGATCAGGGCCTGCAGATTCCCGTACCATCTGGTGAAATGCAGAAAGGTAGGGTTTCATTTCCAAATTTGGAGTTTGTCATACTTTACTATAAACATGAATTTGAAGCTTGATATTTGACTAAATGTGCTAAATATGTGTCAATGAAATAATAGACTACCTGGGTAGATGTAGTATACACATATTTGTATTTGCTCTTGTAATCTGATCTTTGTGTAGTGCAGATAAGAAATAGCAGCGCAACTTGTTTACAGAACTCTAGGATGAGTAGAATATTGCAAGATGTTTTCTGTAGGACAATCATTTCAGTCTGAGTGTAGCGACTTTATACTTGTTTCCTTGTTCACACTTAACTACTCTAAGTCAGCAATTTAGTAAAGTTTCTAAAAATTAAGACAGATGCATTGCCTTATGGCAGGACATAATTCCTGAACCATGTTGCTTTTCAGTAAACCTAGTGATCCTGAATTGATGATAACGAAGATGTGTCTTGCCTGTTTCCTATATTTTGGTGTATTTTTTATAATGATACCACGACAGTTATTTTCACATAGAACAAGAAATCTTTCAAATGCTAATATAGTTATCTATCCCAATTCAATTTTTTGTGTTAAAAAACATTGCTCTGGGCAGAAAACAATCTTCCCTTTGTTATGCTTTTCAAAGGATGCTCACTGATTATACATACACGTGTGCACAGAAAGACACATACATATGCATATTCATGCTCATATGTTTTCAAATATTCTTATATCTAAATGCGAATATATACAAATTAGACTGTACATGCACATGGTATCACACACATGCACCAAGACACACAATGAGGGCATTTCCAATTGTGTTTTCGATCAATGTGTCTTACCCATTCATGTAGCATATATTAATAAATGACTTTTTACTGAATAATAAGTCATGATTCTGAATGTTTTTAGATGCCAAAGTTATGTTTTAAGTATCCAGCATTTTGCTGCTGTGTCAGACCTCCAATCTTGTCATGACGAGTTTAAATCAAAGTACTTTTATGCGAAGAGAGTATGAGATATAGAGTCTGAGAGAATCTTATCCACCTCCAGCCCCTAAAAATTGTAAGAAACAGATTGAAGAAGAGTCGAGGTTGTACTAGCCCGTCCTCTTGTGCTAGACTGGTGTTAGTACAGCACACAAGCCCAAGTTAAAACCACAAGTCAAGCATAAAAACAGCAACCCTTTCCTTATCCCCCAATAATTTGTACTATTTTTAATTTTTACATCCTGGTTCAATAGAATCATCCGGACATTGCTGCCAAATTGGCTACTTGTCCCTTCAATGCTCGACACTTGGTGCCGCGCGATCAACTCAGTAAACATATAGCAACATGTGAAGACCAAAGTTGCATTGAGGATGATATAGGTAAGCTTGATACACGAAACAGAAATCAGATCTGATTCAGATTCAGTCTGTTACATATTGTGATTCCATTTCCTTATTTTCCTTCTCGCAGTTACTATGACTTGGTCCCAACCCCAAGAGAAGAAATCTGGAAATACAGAGCATTGCCTTTCCTCTGAGGAAGACTGGGATAAAGGTAAAGAGCTTGATTAAATTTTGAGTTAGTGCTGTAACTGAATGCCAGTTTAGAGATAGATGCAAATAATAGTAAACTCTTTAGCTCAACATGAAATTTAATGTATGCTAACATAGATAAAGCTATTATGCTCATCCTCATATATGAAGACATGCATTCAGAAATGATTTCTTTAAAGAATATATATAAAACAGGGTTGTCCATCTATAGTTTAGGACTCTTTCTTTTCCATGATTATTATCCACTTAAATCATTGATATATTAGGTCCTTAAGGTGGTTATTATTTCATTATTACCTATGTCTTTCCTTGGCCATGTAAATGTTAGACAAAATGTAATATATACCCTGGAGACAATATCCATTTTTCTGTTTGCCAGAATCCTTGGAAAACCCTAGCCCAACTTTTGTTTGGGGCAGAGCAGAATCTTCTAGCCAAAACAGGTAAGAAAATGACATTATCACTTTGGCAAAGATCTATTTCTTAGAAATAAAGGAAACAATTATGATAGGTGGAAGAGCTGCCTTTTTCTTTAGGAATAAAAATACTTCCTCTTTTCAGAGAAATATTCAGATTGCTGTCTGACCGGTGATTGGTGAAAGCACGCATGTGTAAATCTGCAATTACTTCATGATCTAAAGACATTTCCAGGGGCTGGGGATATGGCCTAGTGACAAGAGTGCCTGCCTCGGATACACAAGGCCCTAGGTTCGATTCCCCAGCACCACACATACAGAAAACGGCCAGAAGCGGCGCTGTGGCTCAAGTGGCAGAGTGCTAGCCTTGAGCGGGAAGAAGCCAGGGACAGTGCTCAGGCCCTGAGTCCAAGGCCCAGGACAGGCAAAAACAAAACAAACAAACAAACAAAAAAACATTTCCAAACAAATTCATTGATATCTATGGAAAGTCATACTCAAAATGGTCTCGGAGAACCATTCGATATTGAGAAAATGTTACTGATATGACAGTATGTCAGAGCCACCGTTCACTTTTCAATGACATACCTTTCGATTTAATTTTATTCACAGAAAGAACGAAGGAGCGGCTGGAATTCCTCTTCATGTAAGTAGCTACTAAAATCATAAGGAGATTAATTTGTTTAAATGTAGTAAAAAGCAACTATACAGATACATTGTGTTATTTGGGTTTGTGTGTTATATGCCTTTTGCTCAACAAGAATAGCAATAACTGTATCATGTGTGTTTACAACCTGTTTTCATTTTTCAATATTTTCTTGCAAACCTTCACCAAACATTTGTGAAAAGGCCTCCTTTACATGGATCTGTGATACCTTGAATATTCTGTTTAAAAATCACACCAGATGTTTGCCCACGTATACAGTTTGTAAGGCAAGGATAACTTCCAATTTGGATTTTTGTAAGATCTCTATATGTGATTACAGAGTAAAAGGAAGTTTCTTGTTCCCTGCTGTCACTTTCATATGCAACAAAATAACTTGGGAGACAAGAAGAAAAAGTTTCTGGGGACTCTGTGGATTGATGAGACAACCTGAGCAAATTTAGGCGGCTTATAATTATATTTTCCTTTTATCCCATTCTAAGTCACTTTCCACAAAAGTAATGCCTCCTTTTTTTCATTTATGGTTTGTATCTCATCTAAGATAGAGAATTTTGGATGAAATATTATGACTTGGATCTCAAATCTTAGGATAATCATTTCTTATGTAGTCCACAATATTTACTATTTTTGTTATAAGACTTGGGAACATTTCATATTTTGTGTCCCTGTCATGTGACACTGATTATACTTGCATAGGTGAGACATATGCAAACTGTTGTATTACTTAGATGAAACTTATTATGTTACCTAAACTAAGGTTAGAAGAAATGTGCCTGTTTCATGATCATAATGGATTCTCTTGGTATTAACGTGTTCACCTACCTTCAAGTGATTTGAACCCCTTAGAGTTTCAAACCATAAGTCAACAGCAGTTGCCCATTGGTCCATTTCTGCGTATATGGCAGTTGAAAAAAGCAAGAAATTCTTTCAGAATAATAGGCAGTTGTTCAGTTTTGCATATCTGTACAACAACTATGGAACTTTCTATTGTTCTTAGGCAAAATCAGAAATGTATATTATCACACCTTCCACCATAATGCAAAGATCGTTTTTCTATTTCCCTTTGCAGAAATAATCCGGTGGCCTACTATTTGAGGACTACATATTTTTCCTTGTCTTGCTAATGACATGAAATAATAAATAATACATTCAGCACGTTGAATGCGTTTTGATTTCCACTAGCTTTGAAAACTTACTAATTTGGTTAGCTTGTATATGGTTTGTAATGAACGCTGACATCAATGTTAGGGTGAAATCCTTTACTGAAATATACCTTTTAAATTTCTCTGAGAAGCATATTTAGGTTTCACGAGTGGAACGATGATCATAAAATGAAAATCTGGATACATAAACATGTATAAAATTCTTCTATATCTTTTTTCAGTTAGATTTGAATGTGAAAAACGCTTTTTTGTCAATGATCTCCCCCTTGCATTAAAAATATTATTAAAATTACCTCTTTTAGTAGAGAATTTAAATTTATATTGTCCACCATATGGGTGAGCCACAAAATTACTGCTTGATTGTGTGTGTGCGTGTGTGTATGTGTGTGTGTTTGTGTCCTTCTTGGGACTATTTAATTTATAATTTGTAATTAAATTTTATTGACAAGGTGATGCAAATGAGTTACCATTACATAATAAAGCAGTGAGTACATTTCTTGTCATTTTAGTTACAACCTCCCCCATTTTTCAGTATCTTTCGAAGGTCAGATAACCATATATACAAGATCCAGTGTTCCAAACTCATATCCAGTCACCACAGGAGGACTCCACAGGTTTTTCACGTAGTATATTAAACATAAGGACAATGATAAAATCCTCCTATTCCCATGTCTTGCAGATATGATGTAACATCACTGGCAAAACCATATAGAAATATTATTTGAGAAGAAGTTTTATACTTTACAGACAACAAGTCTATGCCCCACCCAAGTGATAAAATATTTAAAATAACTCATGTGCCCTAGACGATTTATATGGCCATTGATAGCAGGCATTGTACCCTTTATTTTCTTAGTTGCCTCTGCTGCACCAGCTACTGTGTGTTTGACACAAAGTGTGCAAACGTCTCACTATGTTAATCAGCTTGCTCATAACACTATGCAAGCCCTGCACGTGCAATCATTGAAATCATTCATTTTTACCACCGGGTTTTCAATGTTCAGCAGAAAAGAAGTTATCAAAGAAAGTCATCCATTGGCTTGTCCAATAGAATGGGCCCATCTCCAACCTACTCCTTGGAAGTTCATGAATGGTCTTAGTACGAGCTAGCCATATTCCACTATGAATGGGAGCACCCTACTATTGACCAACCACGTAGACTGACTAAGAAGCACCTTTGTCAATTTAAATCCCACGCCTGAGGATAGGCTCACAGGCCATGATATATTCTTATTTATTTATTCATTTATTGGTTTTTAACCATTAGTTAAAGAGATTTTATAACTATTGTGTCACCTTCAACTAAAGTGTTATGTAGACACCATACTTAAAATCATTCCAAGGCTCCAAAGAGGCCTGAATTTCCTCTTCCTTTACAAGGATTCCTATATGTGCAGTGGGATAAGATGTTGATTTTATGAAAACAATTTAGAGGTCATAATAGTTTCTGGTGAGAAAAATGAGCTACAATACAAAATGAAGTCTCAAGGGAAGGGATGGTTCCATGTTTGGTTTAAGTGGTCTCTGTACCTAAATATACACATTTTGGGTACTGCTGATCCCCTTGCTATTTTATTGTTGGGACATACAATATACATTATATTACTGGAACCATTCAATACATAATAGCTTGTTAAACTCCTCTTGGTCAGCCAAATTTGTAGACACTGAATCCCCCAAAATTAGTGGAAGAAAAGAGTCAATAATTTGATTCCTGTATAAAAACTAGTAAAGAGAAATATTATGCTGAAATCAAGAGCCAGATGATAAAAATACAAATGTCTTCTAAAGCAAAATTTACAAAAACATTTGTGTAAACCAATTCTAAAACTTATCAGGGGGAAAGATACGAGGGAGTTAGAAGTGTGGGGAAGTGTGGGTAACATGATGAACTAGAAATATACTTACAGACTTACATATGAACCTCTAATCCTTTGGTACATCACTCTGAAAATAAAGGAAAAAATTAAACAATCAAGAAAAAAAGAGGAAGTAATGTGGTATGAAATAGTTTATGGTCCTAATCTGAATCCTTTAGAAATAGTGCCATTGTAGACATGAACGGATTAGATTCAATCAGTTGATCAGAGAAAATGAATAGGGACTTGATGAGCATCATGCAACCCCCAATCTTATGCAGCTGATTGGGAAGAATTGAGAAAATTAAAAGGATCTCAAACCACTGCGGTAGATAATAAGGAAGACTCAGATGGCTCAGACACTGAGGAAAAATTATGCAAGGAGCTTACTAAAGACAGATTGACCCATGTGGAGAAAATTTTGGAATCAATTATAGCCCTATTGTCACAACATTATCCAAAACAGCAAACTCCTGTAAAGGTAAAGACTTGTGGGACCTGCCCAGAATCCTGGCGGACTTTCATCCTTTCCCACCACAACCTCTGCCTGATAGGGTCTCACAGCTAGTACCATTTCTGCCTGTGCTGTTTAAAGCGCCTGGTCCTCCTACAGTAAACGTGGCACACTTCCTTGGCTCAGACTTATCAAGAAGGGAGGACATTTCTGGTTTTCATTTATTCCCTGACAGGCAAGATGAAGATAGCAAAAGAGTTCATCAGTGTTTGTCATTTAAACAAATAACAGATCTAAAGAATGCTTGTTTTAAATATGGCCCTACTGTACCACTTACTCAAGTCATTCTTATTTATTTATTTATTTATTCATTGGCCAGTCCTGGGACTTCAACTCAGGGCCTGAGCACTGTCCCTGGCTTCTTTTTACTCAAGGCTAGCACTCTGCTCCTTGAGTCACAGCGCCACTTCTGGTCATTTTCTATATCTCTGGTGAGGGGTAATCAAACCCAGGGCTTCATGTACATGAGGCAAGCACTCTTGCCACTAGGCAATATTCCCAGCACACTCAAGTCATTCTTGAACCTTGGCTACTAAAACTTTATGCCCAAATTGCCATGCAGCCCTCAGGCCCTCTAAGAAAAAAGGAGAAATAAATGACTATATTCAGCTTTGTGCCGACATTGGGCCATCCTAGCTGTATGGCCTCATGCTCCAAGGGCCAACTGTAACAGAGTTCTTACGCATGCCCTGGATGGGGAGGAGGCGACGGGGACATTTATGTACTGCTCGGATTCCTGGCATGTGTTTTTCCTGCCGACCAAGGGGCCACTTAATGGCTCACTGACTTAATCAGAAAAGGAGATTTATTACTGAAATTTCTCCCCTCTGTAAAAACGGGAAGCATTGTGTTACAAATTTCAGATCTAATTTGAATGACTCTGGCCGCCAGATTTCAGTAAGCTGGCAGAGGAGCCAGCCCCTGGCCCCACAGAAAAATTTTGGAGCAACTCCTTCTTTCCCCTAAACTCAAGCATATCCCCCAACAACCTGCAGCAACAATCAGTTTCAAGTCTCCTCTGAGCAACAACAGAAAGTGCAGGACTGGATCTCTGTTCCTCTACCTGCACAGTACTGACTTCCAAAATGGTATTTTAGCCCCTCTCTACAGGAGTCATTGGCCCACTTCCAAGGGAATCTGTTGGCTTATTTTTAGGCCGTAGCAGCTCTGCTCTGAGGGGCCTACCTATTATTCCAGGAGTGATCAATCAGGACTCTAATGTAGAAATAAAAATCATGGCTTCAATGCTTGCTAGTGTTACCACTAAAATGCTCACTACCTAAATGCCGCCATTCACAAAATAACGCATGATATGTGAATAGGCACTGGGGAATATAAGACCCAGAATCTAGTAAATACCGAAAGCAGATTGACCAGTGGCTGCAGGAGATATGTCTAGAGGCATGGGGTTGGGTATGTCCCACAGTAAAAAGGATGGTTCTTAGGCCTGGTTTATTCAAGGGGCCCAGGAACCCTACTTTGACTTCATAGTGCGCCTTCAGAAAATTATTGATAGAACAGTACAAGGTGTATTTTTGGACACTCAAAAGATGAAGCTATTGGGACAGACTCTGGGTGCTAGTGTGAAAGTACCCAAATCCGGGAAATTAAACTGTTTTGGCTGTGGGGACAAGGGCATACTAAAATGAATTGTGTAAAAATAAAACTGGCAAATACAAAGTCGCCTAGGATATTCCCTCTCTGCAAACGTGGGGTACATTGGGCCCAAGAATTTTGATCTAAAACTGACATTGGTGGACATATGCTTCCCCTTTCATCGGAAGCAGCACAGGGAGAAAGTACAAGGTGTTCAGGAAAGGGGGAAAAGGGCAAGCCTCATGGTCGCATTCCTATGAACGAGCCTTCCCCACCATCTTTTCGTTACAAACAGCCCAGATTGGGAGTGCCACAGTGGACCTTTTCTCAAGCCCAACCTTAACTTTCCCTGCTAATTTCCAGAATTAGAACTTGCATATACGGTCCCTTACCATGGGGGACTTGGGGCCATCTTTTGGAGCATTCCAGTTTAATTGCTAAAGGGGTGTTAGTTGTACCAGGAGTAACTGACTCTGACTACATAGGACAAATTCAAATCCTTAAGACCTCCCCTGTACCTTATGATATTAATTCTGGTGATCGTATTGCACAATTGATTTTCTTTGCTTACATATTTATGTCAACTTCTGCAAACCCTTATCAAGGAGGTTTTGACAGTATGAAATATCAATGTGTTTTCTGGATTTTCAATGAAGCATACAAACCACCTTGTTGTAAATTTTATATAGGAAAGAGGCATTGCTAGCTACTGGCTAAGACATCACAATAATCAGCCAGATTGAATGGGGCATCGGGGCAGGGTGACTCAAACTATCAAATGCAGAATAAAAGGTGTCAGTAGTACACTTGATTCAGTTATTAAGCAAAATCTTGAATATCAGAATAGTACTGATGGTGAAGGCCAACATTCCATTTTTGATCCATAATTTTTGTAAGTACCTATTAACGTAATTGTACTAGACGTCTTTGAACAATGGGGAGCTCATTTAGTTTTCCCTTGATGTTCACATGCATGTCTTTCTCAGTAAGATTACTTACTTGGCAGACAGATTGTCCAGTTTGTCGTGAGCAAAGGCCCTTATCTAAAGAAAAGTTGTCAGCCAAATTGCAAGTTGTTGGAGATAAGTTAGCTTCAAATCATATTGAGGTTTCTATCTCTACCTAGAACTCTCCTAATTCTGTTATTAAAAAGAATTCTCACAAATGGAGATTGCTCACTGCTTGTCGAGCTCTAAATTCAGCTATGAGGCCTATAGATACTTTACATCTTCGCTTGCCCCAATTATGTATGATTCCTTTCAATTGGAATATTATACTAAGATTTGCAAGATTGTTTCTTTACTATTTTCTTACTTGATGAGGACCTATCATGCTTTGCTTTTACTTTAAGTCGGATTAATCTCCAAGGACCCCATGGAAGGTTCAAATGGAAATTATTGCCACCAGGCATGATGAACTCACCTACCATGTGTCAAACTTTTGTAGCCAGAGCACTAGAACCTATTAGGAAAAGATTTGCTCAGGTTTCATGTATTCATTATATGGATGACTAATTATTTGCTGCACCTAATAAAGATATTCTATCAGACTTATTACAAATTTTGTCCTTCCACTTGCAAGAAAATGGTTTACTAGTTTCCCCTGATAAAATCTGGACAGAGGAGCCATTAAAGTATCTAGGATATTTAGTTTAAAAAATGAAGCAATTATTCTCCAATTTATAAAAATTCGTACTGAATAATTAAATACTCTTGATTTTCAAAAGTTACTAGAGGACATTAATTGACTTCATCCTTCCTTAGGCATTCCCACCTATGCTTTGCATAATTTATTCTCTATTCTTCAAGAGGATTTGACTTTAAATATCCCTTGTGTATTAACGAGTGAGGAAAGTCAGGAATTACTTTTAGTAGAAAAACCCCTGACTCAAAATTTCTTATCCCGGGTAGACATTTCTGTCCCTAATGGGCTATTAAATCTACTTACAAAGTTTACCCCACAGGGGGAATAGCACAGTTCAACAAGACTTTGATATGTACCAGGCACACATTGTCAGAAATGTAAACCACATGTCTGGAGATAATCAGCTTTATTATCATGCAAGGTTGTAAAAAGTGCCTGGAAATCAATGGGCAGGACAACTACTTGATTATCATCCCCATACCTAAATAACAATTCAAATTTGCATTACAAACCCCTGATCTCCTCCCTTTTTCATTAAATGGCTTTAATGGAGAAGTTTTATACAAATTACATTCTAGTCTTTTAAGGAAATTATTTCAATAACAAATTTATAGTACTGATAATATTTGACTTTCTAAGCTCATTCTAAATTCACCTAATAGTTTTGAAGATAGTACCAAAAATAGCAAATGTGCTTTTTGGACAGAAGGTAAATATCAAGTTTTCCTCACTCCCTGGCAATAGGCACACAAAATGAATCACAGGCTGTTATATATGCTTTACAGAATTTCTTAATAACTTTCAATTTAATCACTCAGTCGACCTGTGCAGCACATGCTTTATGCAATATATATTCTGTTGTTATTTATCACATAAACCACCCACTAGATTCACTATTTAAACAATTCAAAGCCAGTAATGCCAAAGACAGCTTCACTGTATGTCATTCAGATTCTTGCTCATTCTAATTTGACAGGTCCTATGGCCTGTGGTAATTTTCATGTAGATGATTTAGTCCCTTTCATTTCGGCAAAAGAAGACCATGCATCTTGGCATTCTAATGCAGGTCACTTACCTTTCACGTATAAAATCCTTTAGGGTTGATATTATGTCCCAGTGGCAAGAATGCTTGCCTCATACACATGAAGCCATAGGTTTGATTCCCTAGCGCCACGTACATAGAACATGGCCAGAAGTGGCACTGTGGTTCAAGTGGCAGCGTGCCTGCTAGCCTTGAGCAAAAAAGAAGCCAGGGACTGTCCTCAGACCCTGAGTCCAAGACCCAGGACAGGAATAAATAAAATAAAATAAAATAAAATTCCTTTTAAACAACCTAAGCAAATTATTGCTAACTGTCCTACTTGTTGACCTTTGCATTTACAAACCCTTCCCCTTGGTGCTAATCTTCAAGACCTGGCTCAAACAATTACATTACATGTTTTGTGTCTCTGTATGTATAACCTAGAATATGGCTTGTGGAAATGTGCCCGGGTCCTTAAAATAATGAGTTTTCATTGATTCACCTGTACAACTCCCTCCAAGTGGGTCAAGACACACAAGTGTCCAAGTATAGTTTTCCAGAAGCTGTACAATTAATTGGTTTCAGTGTATATGGAAGTTAAGAAAGCAGGGAATTCATTCATGATAATAGGCATTTGTTCAATTGGCAGTACCTGTAGAAGATCCAAGGATGTGTCTAATATTTGTAGACACAATACGAACGTATGTATTAGCACTCTATGCATCGAAAGAAAAAAATGTGTTTTTATTTATTCGTTTGCAGAAATAATCAGTTGCCCCACCATGTGTTCAACAAGTATTTCTCCTTGTCTTATCTATGAATAAAAATAATAAAAAAATGTCTAATCATATGAATGTCTTTTGATTTCCCCTAATAATTGAGAAAAGCACTCTTGCAACTAGGCCATATTCCCAGCCCTCCCCTAATCATTGACACCTCCAATTTGGTTACAGTGTGTGACAATATGCAAGGATTCTTTGACTTCTTTAAATAGGCCGTTTTGCAAGACCGAATGAATGGGATGTGGTGGGGAATAGAGCAGAAAGGGCTCACCAAGTGAATTGGGTAGTGAGAGAACAAACTGAGCTAATCAAGGGACTTAGGAAGAGATATATCACAGGAAAAGAGGAACAGATTACAGGAAGCATAAAGAAAGAGAGGTATATGCATATATCACCATTTGGGGATGAATTGCTTTACAATTACTAAGCATAGAGGACATAAGAATTTTGAGAATTGAATGTGACACTGAGCATGATGGATCAGACGTCTGTTTATTTTACTTTATAATATTATTAAGAATTACTAACACATAGAGTTAATGTGTAAATAATTAAGAAATTGAGGGAGTGGTTTGAGGGGTGAAGCAGAGGGATGAAGGGAGAAAAATCAGGAAGGGATAGCAGGTATGAGAAGAAATGCATATGTAATCACTATATGAAGCATGTTTCTGTAACCCCACTGTACATCATCCTAAAAATAAGAAAGAAAATGTAAAAAAAATTAAGTGTAAATGCATTTTGCGGTGGGAAACTAGATTTTTCTATGTATCCAAACAATAACATTCTAAAATTATTAAAATTTGTGCATTGCTGGAAATATTACAAGTGTTTGGTAGATAATGAAAAAGAAGAAAATTTTTGATTGTGTGTGTGAGTTTGTGTGTGTGTGGGGGTGTGGTGTGTTTGAGTGAGTGACTGTGTGTGTGTGCCTAGTCTTTTGAAGTTATGTCTCATGGTGATCAACATAGAAATGCATTGATAAGGTAGGGTATATAAAATTTGTCAAACGTGGTAATTCCTCCCTCATTTTTCTCTTGCTTCCCTTTGCAATCAACTGTTCACCAACTTTGAATGGTTAATTACAACAATTTCTATTCCTTGGTTGCATTCCTTTACCCTTTGTATTTCTCACAATATGAAGAAGTCATTTCCTTACTACGATAAAGAAAGAGACAATAGTAAGAGCTCCATGGTCTACTACAGCGACACCTGGTTTACCAACACAGAAAATTAAATCAAAAGAAATAATTTCAAATAAGGATTTCAAAGTAAAAATAAAGAAACCTCCGGATTCCATATATTTGAGATCATTACTAGTACCATGATTGTTTGTGATTATTTCTCCAAACAATTGAGAAACTGCGATACTCTGCATGGAAAATCCTAGGCATGTATGCCATTTTTTCAACACAGCGAATCCATTGGCTCTGTTTGCCGCTGGTTCACTTCATACGACATAATGTTTTCCTAAGGCTTTCCATTTCCTTACAAATGAGAGGATGTCATTCTTTCTGAAGGAAGCCTCGAATTACACTATGAATATAAAACCACTTTCTGTTGTTCCATTCATCAACTGATGGCCAGAAGAGTTGGTTACATATGTTGGCTATTTGAGAGAATGCTGCAATGATCATGTGTTGAACCTGGGTAACTGCAGTCGAAATCAGGACACGGGGGATGCAAGGCGAGTGAACCAATGCATACTTTATTCCAAGAGGGCCAGGGTTTATATAGGGTTAGAAACCAATTTTACAATTACAGGGTATAAGATCAATACAGCATGACATTTGTCTCAAATACAGAAGTGGAGGAAATTTCCTACTGTGAGGGCAGGAACTTGATACAAATGCCTTTCTAATTACAGGAGGTAGTGACTACAAAGATTATTGATATCAAAACAAGGAACTGTATACAACCGAGGTAGAACTAATTATCTCCTAGCTACTATCTCCTTAAGGCTAGATAACATCAATCTTGACTTCTCCAAATACTTGTGAAATAACAGTGAGGAGACTTTCCTGTTTACAGTGAGAATCTAGTGAGGAGACTTTCCTGTTTACAGAGAGAATCTAACACTAAAGGCAGCTGGTCAAGCAAGTCTCCTCAGGGAGACTTGCTAAGTAGGGGGAAAAAGGAGATTCTCACAACAACTGGTGGCTTCCTTTGGCCCACAAACACCAGAAACTCCTTACTGGGAATGTGTTCCCAAGGGCCTATTAGTGTGCTAATGAGGTATCAGAGTAACCGTGCTGGGGCTAAAATTTTTCCACTGGTTGGAGACTTTAATTCTCCAACAATTCCCCCTTTTTTATTAATTTTCCACAGCCGCTTCTCTAGAAAGTTTAAGGGCAGTTAGTAAAACATCAGAGGAATTATTCCTAGTGAAACGCTTCATTATAGCTATGATGGAACAATATCCTAAGAAAAAGACACATAACATAAGTATCAAGGCAATAGAGGCACTTCCAACACTATGGGTAATACTTTGCCACCACCCACTAGGGTCTAGTCCTTCTAAGGTCTGAGCTAGTCCTTGGGCTATATCATCAATAGAGGAGGCATCTGGCAATTCCTTTTGAAAAGCTTCAAAAACCTCCCTGTACAAGCTTTGTTCACTTAACGTACCATTTAGTAGGGCTCCGTCTATAAGCATTTGTATATCATTCCATTCACATTCAGAGGCATTATATTTATAAGGTGTTACACAGACATGACTAGAATTCCAATCGCAAGTCATAAACAATCGTTGCTGTAAAGCCAGATATTTCTGTCCAAGCCAAAACACTCCTCCTTTGACAGCTTCTATCTCATCTTGAAGGTGGGCATTTACTTCCAGCTGGAGTTGCCACAAATTGTGGGAGTCCTGGTGCCACTGCACCATAAAGTCATGAGTTTGTACGGATTGTCGCAATGCGGCTCCGGATACTGCTGCAGTTGTAGCAATGGCAATCAGTCCAACAAGTCCTGCAATAATCAGTCCAATGGCACGACGACTCCTCTTCAGAAGCCGCTTGAAAAACTGCATTACTAATCCTTGTACAGGTCCTCCAGCCCAGGGACGATGCATGCGAACAGGATCCCAAAGGGAGTTGCGCTGAGTTAAAATCATGATCCTATCTTGACTAAAATTAAAGGTGACATTGTTATTCAAGCAAGTATACAATTTACAATTTATGCAGGTAATGGCATTCTTAGTTATGTTTATGGGGCCGACCATCAGTACTTGTGGAAAATGAACACAAGCAGAGATATTATAGGTCTTTACAACTGTGAAGTTGTAGGAGGCCGAGGATCCTTTAGTTCCTGAGTAAGTTCCATTGGCCAGCAATACAGGAGCCTGAGAAGCTGCTAATTTCTAGAGATGATGTTGTGGAGGAAATAGCCTGTTTCCATGGGCGAGAGCAGGCCGGGGGTCACTAAAGCCTGCTCCAAACCACCCTAAAAGCTGTTTAGCAGACATGGCATTGGACATGTTCATAGATAAAGTAGGGTCACAAGATGAGTTATATTCAGTGCAGTTTTTCAACCACACACCAAAAGGTCCCCAATCATATCAAGTATGCTGGGATGTATTCCAAATAGTTGGAAAAATTCCTCGACAACTTTCCCAATGTCTTTCAGTAAAGTTCAGGTTCAGATAAGTAAAATTGTCACATTTAGGCAGGCCAGCAGGGCTAGGATAATTATCTAATTTATAGGTATGAGATCCCACAGACCAGGAAGACAGTCTAATCAGCCGAGTTCTACTGGAGTTATATGAACCTCCATGCTGAATCCAATATTGATATCTAAAAGGGTAACATGGGGAACGGCCTAGGCAGATAGCCTTAGAGAAGTGAGAGTAAGAGAAGTTAAAAGACCGTCCTTCTTCCATAGGAAAAACTGGAATGCCAGACCCATAGGGGGAGAGAGTAAATTAGGAATAGATGTAAAAACAGAGACAGGGGCTTTTGTCCATAAATATGGACGTAATAAAGGAGGGTTAGAAAATATAGGCCCAATACATTACCTCTGATGTAGCCCCTACAGGTTACCAGTGCACGCCTGTCCATTAGAATGGCCTTATCACTTGGATGAGAATGTTTCACCCCGGTCTTGATGCACAGAGGGGTGTTTGTTGCTGGATCCACTGGAGCAGGTGCTAGAAAGATGGGCTGTCTTCTGTAGAAACATAAGCATACCCTCGCCCCTGGGTTAACAACTCCCCGGGACCCAATCTAGCCCAACCCCCAATCTATTCCAAACTGGCTGTGGTTTGTTTTGCATAGGCGGAGCTAGGAAGTGTCGCTCAGCTCTTGCTAAAACATCTCCTTGAGGCAAATTTAAAAAGTTAAGGACAAATACTGCTTCTGCAATAACGGCTCGGGCTGTTTTATAAATACTTTTCCATAGAAGTTGCATATCCCTCAGTACTATCCATACTCCCCCTCTTTAGTTTTTTAATTTGTGTTTTTAATGTATAATGAGCTCTTTCTACTATACCTTGACCTTGAGGATTGTATTCAATTCCTGTAACATGAAAAATGTTATGAAATTCTAAAAATTTTCGTACTTGTTTACTGGAATAAGCTGGTGCATTGTCAGTTTTTATTTGAGAAGGAATCCCCATGACTGCGAACGTTTCTAGTAAATGTTGAATGACATGAGTCCCTTTTTCCCCTGGTAGAGGTGTTGCCCAAATAAAAGAACAATATGTATCAATGGATACATGCACATATTGTAAGCGGCCAAATTCAGGGATGTGTGTTACATCCAGTTGCCAAATTTTATTAGGAGCAGTTCCTGACGTGTCAATTAATTTTTGAGGGCTACATAAATCCGAATCTCCTTGAAGAATGGAAAATAGATTAGGAATTCTGGGAATTCCTAAGGAAGGGCGAAGCCAATTGCTGTCCCTAGTAACTTTTGAAAATTATTAAGAGTTTTAAACTCTTCAGTACGAATTTTTATTAATTGGGGGGTAATTACTTGTCTTCTAACTAAATATCCCAGATACTTAAATGGTTCTTCTGTTTAAATGAATTTTATCAGGGGCAATTATTAAATTATACTGTTGAAAGTCTAAAGGCAAAATTTGTAACAATTTTGATACAATATTTTTATCAGGTGCAGCAAATAATAAATCATTTTATTGAAAACCTGTAAAACAAACTGGAGTAGTAATTAAACAATCATCTTGATAGCCATCGTTTTCCTATATCCAACTTAAAACAAACATTTTAAATTTCATATCTCAGAATACATTTTTGATCTCAAGTCTTTTACCAAGCCTGGTTGTATTAAAAGAAATCTGGAGCCTAGGTATCACCCATTGCTTCATGCTGCTTGTTTTTCACTTCCAAATTTCTTATCTAGAAAGGCATTCTAAAACCTTTTAAAGTAGAGGCTTTCACACCTTTACCTCAGCCTGTATTTGCATAGAAAAACTGAAGCCCAGGGGCACATTGCCTCCTGGTTGTCTGCTTTAAAAGAGCCATTTTCCTATATACAGAGAGTTAATGAAAGTTATGTACTTCTATCCCCCATTAGTTTATATACTTTAAAATATTTACCTGATTATATGTGACTTAAGATAGTTAATCTTACTGTTACAGTACAGTTTACACTTAAAAAATTTAGTACCTGATTCATTAAAGTGATACCCAAAACAATTGTAACAAGAGTACACTTAGCAGTGTGCCCCAGAATTATAACCATGAGATTTCAGAGTTAGCATATTTGCCTTTTTGATACATCCAAATTGCAAACCTGTACAGAAATCGAGTTATATCAGGTAAATAAACTTTTAACTCTCCTTTAAGATATTCCAATTTTAATCCATCCTAAGGGGCAATTTTTAGAAGTATCAGTCAAATCATACATTTTACCATGAGGTTTCCAATGTTTACCTGAAAACAAAAGAAATAAAAGAAAGGCCTCCATTGGCCTGTCCTATAGAATGGGCCTATCTCCATCCTACTCCTTAGAGCTTGATGAACTGCCTTGGAGCCAGCTTGCCCTCTCCCACTATGAATGGACGCCACCCTACGGCTGTCCCGTCACGTGGATTGGCTAAACTACACTTTTGTCAGTTTACCCCTCACTACTGAGGATAGGTTCAAGGGCCCATGCTAAGTTCTTATTTATTTATTTATTTTTAACCATGAATTAAAGAATTTTTAACTATAGTTCCTTTTAAAATAAAGTAATAATCCTTTAAAGCTTTTGGTAAAGCCCAAACTCGATGATCTTTTGAAGTTTAAAGTTAAACTAACCTATTTTTACATCATACATTTTTAATCTTGAACACATTCACACCCACATACATTTGTGCGTGCGCACACACACATACATACATTCACATATGTAGGTATTAATGTAAACAGAACTTAAAAGCAGTCCAAACAACTATCAGCCGTACATTTTTTAGTGGCAAAAGGTATATTTTCCAATCTTACTCTTGTAATGACCAAAACTTAAAACCTTTAATGAATGATTTTAGCATTGTTTAGTCTTATTCGCTAGGGCCTATTAGTTTTAGCAAAGTATCTTAGCATACTAAACACTGAAGATAACTGGGTTGGGGTCCCCTGGAGTATTACTGAGTCCACCTAGCACTTGACTCTTAGTGTTTACTCTCAGGCTAAGATTAGCCTAGCCGGCTGTTTGAACTCAACTCTTAGCAGCCTGCACTTTTTCTGCCTTCTTGCAGAAGGAGACACAGTACCTAGTAAATGTTTTGCCCATAGACATGTAAATGGACAACAGAAATAAGGGAAACAAAAGTTTATGTTTAAAACTGGTACCAATCTCAAAGACAAAACTAGTCAAGACAAAACAGAACATAGAAACAGAGGCTTTTACGCCTTGGATGGCATGTCCAGCGTCCACAAGCTGCCAGCCAGAGTGATGGAAAGTCCATAGGGCCCTGAAAATTCTCAGGGGGATCCTCCCCAGTGGAGATTTCCATCCCCTGGCAATCAACCTGCCGAGGCCGCCCACCAGAGGACTTTTTTCCCAATTTAGCACTCCACACGAAACACAACTAATCAAACAAGGACAAAGACACATGAAACATGTAGCGCAGGCGCAAATTAAAAGTGCAATTGCAGTAAAAATTCTCTTGAGAAGTAAAAGAAAAATCACTAGTCCTTCCCCAATTCCAGGCTGATGGACTAAAACAGGGAGTGTCAGCTCCCCTGCTAGTGCCTGGTTGTAAAGAAAAGATGATGGGGAAGCCTCCTTCACTGGAAGGGAGCCATGAGACGGCCCTGTATTACAGCTGTCCTAAATTGAGTGAATCTGGTCAATATCTTGATAATGACGGGGCTGTGCCACACCTCTGGTTGGAGGGGGTTCAATGACAGGAAAAGTTTGATAGCAAGAGAGAGAAGCAGAACCATAGGACTTAGATTAATTAAAGTAAAAGTGGGCTCCGCGGCCGCAATTATTTGTTCTTTACTTTCACCTTCCTGACTGCCCCTGGCAGATCGAAAGAGCATCTGTAGCACTTTGACTGCACTGCTGAGCTGCCTAAATTAGCATCATTCTCTGAAGGAGCATAGGTAGAGGCTGAAGGCTTATTTGATGTTAATTTTTCTTTAACAAAACTGACAGGAGATAGTTCAGGTGTTGCCATGTCTTTTAGCTCCTGCCCAATTTGAGTTTTTACCTCCCCGGACAAATTATAAGCCTTCATAGCTTTTTCCACGTCAGCCTCTGGCTCAGCAGCTGATGTTATGATAGCATCAGGAGACATCATGCTCACGGCTGTATGTATTAATGCCCAAACAGACCAAAATGTAACTGGAACCTTGTCTCCACACCGATATTCATTTTCCATATTATTCTCTATTCGTTCCCAGACTTTTTAAATCTAAAGTATCTCCCTCTGGGAACCATACATTATACTCCACTACCTGTACACACTCATCTCTTTGTGAACACGAGACCATAGCTCCGTCCCATTTCAATACATGGTGGATAAAATTAGAAAATGGAGTTGGTTTAGCTTGTCCCATAACCCCGTAATTTTTTAAGAATAGGAGCTCACCACACAGATCCCTTGTCTCCTGTGAATTACACACAGATCCCTTGTCTCCTGTGAATTAAAAATATCTCTTACCTCACTCGAGAGCTCGGCAGTTCCGCAATCTCCTGTGGATCAATTGTCAGGTCCCTGGGTCCGGACGCCAGATGTTGAACCTGGGTAACTGCAGTCGAAATCAGGACACGGGGGATGCAAGGCGAGTGAACCAATGCATACTTTATTCCAAGAGGGCCAGGGTTTATATAGGGTTAGAAACCAATTTTACAATTACAGGGTATAAGATCAATACAGCATGACATTTGTCTCAAATACAGAAGTGAGGAAATTTCCTACTGTGAGGGCAGGAACTTGATACAAATGCCTTTCTAATTACAGGAGGTAGTGACTACAAAGATTATTGATATCAAAACAAGGAACTGTATACAACCAAGGTAGAACTAATTATCTCCTAGCTACTATCTCCTTAAGGCTAGATAACATCAATCTTGACTTCTCCAAATACTTGTGAAATAACAGTGAGGAGACTTTCCTGTTTACAGTGAGAATCTAGTGAGGAGACTTTCCTGTTTACAGAGAGAATCTAACACTAAAGGCAGCTGGTCAAGCAAGTCTCCTAAGGGAGACTTGCTAAGTAGGGGGAAAAAGGAGATTCTCACAACAACTGGTGGCTTCCTTTGGCCCACAAACACCAGAAACTCCTTACTGGGAATGTGTTCCCAAGGGCCTATTAGTGTGCTAATGAGGTATCAGAGTAACCGTGCTGGGGCTAAATTTTTCCACTGGTTGGAGACTTTAATTCTCCAACAATCATGATCATGGTGGAAGTTTTAGCATGGAATTCTTTATGATCTTTACACTGAATGCCCACCATTGAGATTGCTCGATCTTAATCTATGTGTATATTTTATTGCAGATGTGGTATAATGCTTTGCAGAGTGTCTAAAGAATTTTATTTATTTGAGTTTCAATTATATTTTGTATTTGAGAGCCCTATTTGTTTAGTAGCTACTGCACATCTTCTCCCATATTCGGTGCTCTCCTCTCTCTTCATAATTTGACATATGGAGCTTAGCAATTCCATGGACGTCTTTTTGTACAATACTGTGATTTAATGTGGTTGTTAGATTTTATAGAAATCTGTTAATCTGCGCTCAGAAGCCCTAGTGTTTGTCCTCGTTCTTCTTGCATATTTATTGTATCCATTTTACCTCGAGTCCCTGATCCAATTAGAATTTTTGGTGGTGTGAGGAGACACACATTGATGTACTTTTTGTTGGCGAAGAGTTTAAAGTGTTCTGCCTTACCATTTCTTGAAAAGGGTGTGCTTTTCTATCCAATTCTTTTGTCTTAATTATAAAAAACCAAGGTGTCATAGGTGTATATGTTGACTTCTCTGTCTTCAATCACATTTTCTTGATTTTTGGCCTTTTGTTGTACCAGGCCCAAAAAAGATTTTCAACCTGAAGCTTCCAAAAATTTGAAAGTAGATATTAACATACCTCCAGCACTGTTCTTCCTGACATGGAGTGTTTTGGCATCAACAAACTGAATTATCCTCAATGTTCAGATATTCCTGCTTCTAGAAAAGCTGAAAGCAAAATACAATGAGAAAAGAGCCACTTTCATTTAATGGACACAATACTATTACTTTTGTTTCTACAGAGAAACATTTGGTAAAGGGGAATTTCAAACAACTGACTGTTGTACACGTTGAACCACTGTCCTAAACTCTGTCCCAATACTCCGTTACACATCCAAGGTCTGGAAAATTACTCTATTCTTTCTTGCCATGTACCAGAGATTAAATGGAAGGAAGTAGAACTCTCCACAAGAATGCTATGAAATTCATGTGATGTCACTCAAGAGCATTTTCTGTCATTTGGAATAGCTGTAGGAAATAGGATTATGCCAGACAATCCTGAATTGTTTATCAATTACCTCAATATTCTGCCAAGTAATTATGTCGTGGTGTAGATAAAATATAGATAGGTAGATACAAAGAAACTGACAGATAAATCTATACACACGTACAAAGCCTTTTTCTTTCTACATTAAAATATTTTTTACAAGTAGCCACCAGAGTTTCCCAACAATATTTACCTTGCACTTTGTGGTCGATATGAAAATTGTTTGAACGAATCAAAATCTGCTATCTGCTATGTGCTATCTGCTATGTGCTATGTGCTATCTGCTATGTGTGCAAATGTTGTTGCTGGTTGGAATATTCTGTAGATGTCGGTTAAGTCTAGTTGATCTACGCAGGTTTTTAGTTCTGTGGTTTCTTTGTTCACTTTTTGGTGTGTTGATCTGTCCAAAGGTGATAGTGGAGTGTTAAATTCCCAGTTATCAATGTGTTTGGGTCTGTGAATGATTTTAGAGTCATTAGTGTTCGTTTGATGAAGTTGGGTCGTCCTGTATTTGTTGTGTAGATATATAGGATAGTTATATCCTCCTGTAGCAGAGATCCCTTTATTAGAATGTAGTAACCTTCTTTCTTTCTTTTTTAATGTTTTAAATTTGAAGTCACATTTATCTGATACTAGGATTGCAATGCCAGCGTGTTTATAGAGGCCATTGGATTGACAAATGTGATTCCGGCCTTTCACTTTTACGAGATGTATACTTTTTGCTGGATAGATGTGTGAGCACTGTTGAAGACCTCATGCCTACCTTCCAAGGCAATGTTGTGTAAATCTTTGCGGTTAACAATTATATACAGATACCTTGTATACCTGTATATAATGAGATTGGTGTTCCTGAAGAATAAAATTTTGATATAACAACAAATCCTGCACCCTGTACTCAGTAGTTATGTATTTACTGTTACAAACATATGAGTAACTTTTGTTACTGTATTAAAATCTTTTTGGACTGGCAGGCTTTGTTTTGAACCCATTTGATTCACTCGGTTTAAGCAGGGATTCCCTCTACCCAATAACCTGAGATCAATGGCATCTGGAGTTCCTGTAAGTAAGGAGGGTCAGTTAGGGGCAGTGAAGAGAATAGAGTAAAATATTATGGGGGAGGTTCATGATTTTGGTTTAATTACAGTGACGTGGAAATGTGGAGAATAGTAGAATTGGTAGAAAGAAGTAGTTTAAAAAGATAGACAATTCATTTAACTGAGAAGAGTGGAGGTGTTATTCCTAGGAAAGTGTTTTTAAAGAAAGAGAATGTGACGAGGAAAATAAAGAAAAAATAGTGGAAGACAAATGCACAAAACAGAGAAAATTATTTTAAAAAGGAAAAAAAAAACCAGAAAATCGAACAAGCAAAACAATTTTTTACTAAAAACAAATAGGTAAAAAAGGAATATAAAAACCAAATGACATTTCAGAAATTGAAAAAACACAATAAAAGCATAAAAACACTTGGAAAAGAAAATGCAGTCTTCCTTTTTTGGATGGGCTTTTTAGTCTCTGGTTTCCTTGCGATGGTCAGCAGTATATTTTGCTGCTTGCCATGTTTGACTTGCTTTCAGTTTCTGGGGGTGGATCTACTATGAACTGCATCCCTTGTTGGTGAGATCCTAGGTCGCTCTGGTTCACACAGCTTGCTAGTGGGACTTCGGTATCCTCTGTGGATGGGGCACATGCACAGTTTTGGGAACCCTGGCTCCACTACTCTGCTGTGGGGACATTGCTTTCACTTTCAATTTAGAAATTTCAACAGTCAAGTCACCTCTCGCTGAGTCATGGCCTAGGATGACCCTCCTACCTGGGCAGGGGTCCTTCTCCTGGCCAGAGCTAGCTCTCCCTGATTGGTCCCTCATGCCTTTTTCAAAGAAGGCCCATTCATCCTTGCTCTCTGAAGGCTTACTTTTGTTCCAGTCTGGTCTGAACCTATGCCAGTGACAAAGATGGCACTTTGCTCTAGCAATGGTGGAAGGGCTAAGCTCCAGATACTCCTTCACGGGCGCGAGTGAGGATGTCTTTATAGAGGTACTCACACTTTCTCTGCTATTTCAGCCTTTGGGTGCTCAGTCTGCAATCCTGGTCTGTCTGCTGTTGTCTGGAGGATTTTGTCCCTGTTGCTGTTGTGTGCTTTAGGTGCATGGAGTATGGGGAAGTGTGTGGGCGCCAACACTGGCTTGTTGGTGCACCACCAAATGGAACAAAAATCTGTGTTTTCAGGCCAGCAAAGTATATTTTTTCTTCCTGGCCAATATCGCTGTACAGTTATAACTTACTTGGGCTGTCTTTCTAGGAATAAGATTTTCTCTGGTGGGGCAAAACAGTAATGTCAAAATGTGTTTACCTAGGGCTCTGCTGCTACTCCAGCATCTTCTCAGAAGTGAATTGGAAATCCTTCATGATTCTGCTTTGATAAGATTGAAGACGTGGAATAATTTCGATACTCTTGTATTTTCTGAAACTCTGTCCATGGACAATGTAAGTATATATTTTGGAGTATGCTACACTTGATGCTTAGAAGAATCTGTTTTTGATAGCTGTATGTTGAATACCTTGAATAAGTCTGTTACATTCATGTGGAAAATGGATGTACTTCTACACTATGTAATCTTATCTGAGTATTTTGGAAACCGTGTATACTGGTATTAGAATTAGGAAATTGAAAGGGAATACAAAAATTGAGATACACAGGGTAAAAAAGAGAAACAACTAAAAAAGCAATACTTGCAAAACTGTTTGGTTAAAATGCACTGAACACAACAGTGGGGGAATTGGAAGGGGGAGGAGGAGGAAGGTATGAGGGACAGGGTAACAAACAGTACAAGAAATGTATACAATGCCTAACGGATGAAACTGTAACCTCCCTGTATATCAGTTTGATATAAAAATTTGAAGAAAAAAAAAAGAAGCAGCATCAGCGGTATCAAAATGCCTGATTTCAAGCTCTATTACAAAAGCATTATTAAAAAAATACAGCCTTCTATTGCCAAAAAGGTGATGCCTGATGAATACAATATGGCAGAACACCTTCAAAGATACCAGAGACTTGCAGTCAGCTGATATTTGACCAAGAAATAAGAGACATACAATAGAAAAATTAGCATCTTCAATTATTGGAAATGGGAAAAAAGGATCACCACAGGGGGAAAAAAAATCAAAGCTGATACTAGCATAATAGCAGCACCGATATCAACTCAAAATGGATTAATATTTCAACATCAAATGTGAATCCTCATAACTATAATAGAACAGAGTAGCAGAGACATCAGGTCTTCCAGGCCTAGGGAGGAACTTCCTCAACAGAGTCTGAGGCACACAACAGATTGATGAAAGATTGGAAAATGGGAGTACATTAAAATAAAAATTTCTGCACAGCTAAGGACATGGTCATGAAAGCAGACAGACAGCCAAACAGCAATGTAACAGACAAATATTATAAAAGGTTAATGTTTCTCACATACAGGGGCCACCAGAAACTAATCCCTCCTAAATCCAACAATTCAATCATGAAGTTCGCCATGGATGTGAAAACAGACTTCACAGAAGAAGAAATAAAAATGGTAATGACACACAGAAACATAACAACCATCAATGGAAGTAAGTGATATGTAAATAAAAACAACACTGAAATAACATCTTCCCCAAGTCAGAATGAGATATATTCTGACCTCAAGCAACAAGTGCTGGAGTTGACTCCCTGAAAGAGGAAATGTACTGAACTGATGTTGGGAATGTAAACTACTACAACCACTCTTGAAAAGAGTATAGAGTAACTTGAAAAGAACATACAAGGCATTGCATATGTCCCATTCTGAGCAACAGCATCCAGGATATGACGAGAAAACCTGCACATCCACGTTTACGTTGCACGCTTCAAAAGAACCAAGAAATGGAAACAAATCCAATGTCCCACTATACATGATTGGATCCAAGCAAATTGTATCTCTGTACAAGGGAATCCTACACAATGATTAGAAAATATTTGGAAAAATGTATTCATTGGGACACAAGCCTGGAACATAGAATGGAACATTGGCTGGCTGATATGTGTATGTTAGAAATAAGTAACACAGACATGATAAAGAAAGCAGGTACCAATTCACGGGAAACAAGGAACGTTCTTGAGAGAAAGGTATCCAAAAGTGACACACAAACACTAATATTTATGTACATAAATTCAGATGGATATCTATATATTACCCAATCTGCAAGGAATTGTTTTATAGTTAATATTACTAGAGGCTTTAGAGATGAGATTGACAATAGACATTAAGGATATAATTTTTTGTTTTGAAAAAAAATGAAAAAGGAAGTTGTTTGTGCAAGAGGAGAATGTGAAGGAAAGAGGCAGAAAAATGAGCAAGGAAATAACAGCTGTGAGAAGAAATTTATGCACATTTTTCTCTCACCTCAATACTCCCTCAAAATTTCCTTGATTCCTTGTTAATAATTTCTTCATCTATCCTTTGTATACATTATTGGTAAAATGAAATTGTGGTTAGCGAGTAACTTAAACTCCTACTACCCTAGCAAAAGCACCATAACTGGAAGTAAATATTATCAGTTGATTCTGGAGAATTTTGAAGCTCTCTTTCTAATTCTGTTCTATTAGATAGAGATAAAGTGCCAAATTTGGTATACAACATCGAAGTTTTGAAACAATTGGAACATTTCAACACTAGTGATACAGAATCATGTGAATATTCACATAAATTTCAGATAATAAGGGATGCCATATGATTTGATTAAATCTTTTTTTCAAACCTACTGATAATCGAGACACAAATGTCCTTGGTCAAACAGGGCTGGTAGTAAACAAATTCTTCTGTTTTCTCTTTTAGAATAGCAAAATCAATTTATAAGACACATATTTGAAATCAAGTTCAAAGACATGAACAAGACATATACAGCTAATAATGGAGAAAAGAACATGAATCATACTAGAAAATGGAGAGCATAGTCCCAGTTCTCTGATTTACTATGAACCACATAATCATAACTGAGCCTACTTTCCCTGATCTTTTTGTAAAAGTAATGTTTCATGAATGGTCACCACTGAGGAAAAGCGGTCATAATAATGTAGGTACAAAGTTTGCGAAAATAGTTAAACTTTCAGAACTAGAATGGTCATCATATTCCTTGATAGGTTCCTGTGAATACTTTGCGTAAAAGTGGATGCTTTTCCAAAGACTGGATCATGGGCAGAACAGAAATGTATAGGAAGAAGGAATTCAGGATCCCAAACTCGCCTATTTGAAAAGTGTGTGAAAACGACTCTCAGGATTCCACTACTGAAACCTCGCTTATTTCTACAAAATCATACATAAACAATGGATAGGAAGAACAAACAGGACTCCTACTTTTGGGTAGAAGGCAGCATTGAGCACTTCCGTTGTCAAATGCAGAAGTGCTTGTGAATGACGTGAGATCATAACCCGGAAGTGACCAATATTAGCCACGTCACAATACTAGTGACCCCACACGGGGAGACAGGAGTTAAAAGTAACTGTTACTACGGAAAGGTCTACGGTGGACCAGGTTACTTCGTTGAGCGGAGAGCCTTCTTCACTAATTTGGTAAGTACAGTTCTCCTTCAGAGACATCTAACCATCATTTCCATCGTTTCCGTTCTTCAGTCATCAGTCCCCATCTCGTGTGGACTAACTTTTCACTCTTTGATATACACTGTGACATTTCTGGCTATAAAGGTTCTTTGTAATTCCTTTACCGGAAGTCCCAGGAGGTAGTCCCTGCTTATTTTACAAAATACAAAGTATTGTCCAACATATCACATAATCAAAAATGTTATGTCCCTGGAATTGAGAATGTAGCAATTTCCAATGTGCCTGTCTTCAAATTTACTACCATTACTCTCACTTTTATTTAGGTCTAACAATGATATTTCTATGGGGTTGTACACTTGTTTCATGCCCACAACAAATTTAATGCTGGAATTTACTAATATTTGAAACAGTTATTATCTGTAGCTATGACTCTCAGTATTGCCCAATGTTCCTTCAATTTATAGGTCATGTTCTGTTAGATATAATTACCTATAGAATCCTTGAGCCATAGTTCAAGTAAGAATACAGGAATATCTAGAAATTATTGTCTGAATTTATATGAGTTCAAACGGGTATTTACCTGTTTGAGACCTGCAAAAGTTGGAACATTTTGAACTATTTAGTATAGATATCTACCAGTTAGAAAACATTTTCACAAATATGTTGAACACTTGTCATGAATGAAGTCCATTGAATGTTGGTCTATGACAAAGTAATTAATGATAAAGATTAATATACTTTGTTGACTTCAGTCCTACTGTTACAATTTTGAGATTTCTCCTTATTCCTTTCAAATACAATTGTTGCCTGATTATTTGCCTGCGATTAAACTGGTAAAATACAGCTGGATGAAAATTCATGAGTTTTTCCACTAGAATACCTTCTTTCATAGTGTATCTTAGGTTTGCTAATTCAGTCTCAGTGGATGTCATTTTAATCAACAAGACAGGTAATTCATTATTGTCCATGTCCTATTTTTTAATACAGAGCAATTTCCTGTCCCTTGAAAATTTTTTAACAGCACCTGAAACATTTCCACAATTTATAATAATATGCACAATACAAATGGTGTTCTCTAAGTCCTTTCGATGAATAAATTTTGTTTTTTGCTCTCGAGTATGATTTTGGCTCATAATATGTTGGAGATAAGTCTAGGCCCTTTTTAACAGTTAAAAAGGATGGGAAGATTTACATTGGTTTGTTGCATAATTCCTTTGAATTGGTGCTTTCTTAGAAACCCATATGTAAATGTGGCAGGTATGTGAGTCACTGAAAGGGAATCATCTTTCTCAAGTCAGTGTGTATTGAAGACTTGAAATTTGTCAAGGAATTCCTGATGCTGAGTAAATTTGATACACTATAGGAAATAAGATCTTCCTAGCAATCTATTAAAAATGTTTTACCATTGATTTCGTGAGAACATGATTTATTTGTGATTAATTTATGCATGTCTACCCAAGAAAGTAAGACACACACTGGTGATACTTGTTTTTCTGAAATCGCAAAAAAGAAAAAGTCAAAAAACGTTCATTCATATTTGACAATATTAAGAAATACCAGTAGGTATTATAAGCCACTTATTACCCTGTCACTGTAATTAGATTCATGTAGTTTCTCAGGTGTCTTCTCTTAATGTTTAACTTTAGAAAGTATAACGTTCCTTTGGAATGAGTTACATGCAATGAATTGATTGTTGGCAGCAATTATTATGCTGGGATAATCAATTATCTATATACTGCAGTGTATTAATATAAGATAGTTGAACAAACTCTGGAAGCAAAACATATCCCTTTTTGACTTATTCACAGCATAGGAGGAATAAATTGGGATGTGATTAAAAAGCACAGCGAGAAGATGGGACTTTCTCTTCTGGATTTTGGCCAGTAATTATAATACTGTCATATACTGGCGCTAGAGGACATGAAATGATACCCTAAATCCAAAATGAGTTTGATTGTCCAGTCCTTCTAGTTGTGCTCCCATAAATAGGAGACACCAGATCAAAGTAATCCCGGCAAAGTGAACACCTCATTACAAGGGCTCTTTGCTCCTGGAGGAAGGGATGCACCTCACCTTTAGTAGAATGCTTTATGTATAAGAAAATTGCATTCCCCGTTTTCTTTTTAGGCTTAAGCAGAAACTGTTTATGTAAATTGCATTTTACTTCAACATAACGGTTATTCAGAAATGTGCCAATACTTTTGTGGTACTATCTCTCTGTCCAAATTTGCAATTTTGATCTCATCATTTTTGGAATGTTCTAAAGTTGTAAGCAGCAACATAATCCTTTGTCGAAATATTGTAAAAATGGAGCCAGCAAGACATTCTCTAACTTTAATCTCAATATTCACAAAGCACACCAATTTTATACTGAATCTTGGCAATGTAATATTTAAGGATTTCATCCATGCATTTAGCTATACACACAAATAGATAGATAGATAGATAGATAGATAGATAGATAGATAATTATAGATATAGATATATTTGTAGACATAGTTATAGATATATACCACCTGTTTTATTCCCAGGAAAAGTCAGGACTCACTACTAGTGCTTCATGTTTGTGATGCCACATAATTAGTTTGTCTTCAATAACTGGAAAAGTTAATTTTAAATTCAAAGCATGTCGTGTGAAACGAATAAAGTTTTTGATGAGTTTGATTTACAAATGAATGCTTTTACGGCCTTAAGAATGATTATTCATGGAACAATGTCATTCTTTCTGATAGAGGCATAAAATTCCATTGTGTAAATGTACCACATTTTCCTGATCCATTCATCTATGGAGGGGCATCTGGGTTGGTTCCAGCTTCTCGCTATGACAAATTGTGCTGCGATGAACATTGTTGTGCTGGTGGCATTACTGTGATTTTGTTTGTGGTAAGGAAATGGAAGGACTTGGAAAAAGTTATACTAAGTGAAGTGAGCCAGACCCAAAGAAACATGGACTCTATGGCCTCCCTTATTGGGAATAATTAGTACAGGTTTAGGCAAGCCATAGCAGAGCATCACAAGGCCCAATAGCTATACCCTTAGGAACACATAAGATGATGCTAAGTGAAATGAACTCCATGATATGGAAACAAGTGATATATCACAGTTATAACTACTTTCAACGTCCTATGTGTATGTGTAGTTTCTATTATTGATGATGTTTGTATCACCTTCCTATGTTTGTACCTACACTATCTCTGTAATCTTATCTGAGTATATTGGAAACCGTGTTTACTGGTATTGGAAGTAGGAAATTCAAAGGGAATACCAAATTCGAGAGACACGGGGTAAAAAAAGAGAAATAACTACAAAAGCAATACTTGCAAAACTGTTTGGTGTAAGTGAACTGAACAACTGGGCGGGGGGGAGGGAAGGGGGGGAGGGAGGGGGTCATGAGGGACAAGGCAAAAAACAGTACAAGAAATGTATCCAACGCCCAACGTATGATACTGTAACCTCTCTGTACGTCAGTTTGAAAATAAAAATTTGAGAAAAAAAAAAAAAAAAAGACGGCATTTCACAAAACGGTTGTTTGAAAGGAAAGCACAGTGAGTTTCAGAAGCTGTATTATTTGACTTTCATCAAAAGCAGATTTTGGGAAAAACGGCTTGGGTGTAAAAGATTTGAGAGATGAGCCAATAATGTGCTGTGTGGTAGTAGAAAAGGGAGGGAGGAAGGAAGGGAGGGAGGGAGGGAAAGAGTCAATAAAAGATGCTATGGGGGGAATGGAGACTTCAGTCCTATAGAGCCCCTCAGAAAACCTGGGAGAGAACACATCAGGACCATCCTCAACCGAGACACCAAACTGGAGGCCTCCTCCACCAATTCCCATCTCGAATTGTCTGAGAATCATCCCAAAGCAAAGTTGCATGCTGGCGTCCTGTTTCATTGCTTTTATTTTGCTTTATTTTTTTGGCAGTTCCTAATGGCAATGACAACGAATAAAGAATACAAAATGCAGCCCAAAAAAAAAAAAAAAAAAAAAAAAAAGAATGATTATTCATAAAAAAAAATCTCGGAAATAGTTTGTTTTCTAAGCGGCCCAAAATTTAATGAAAGGAAACTCAAGTTTCTTTGTCTTTCTCATTTTAAACCTAATTTCAGTTTAATACTTTAAAGACACTCCATCCCTCTTTGAATGAACAAGAAAAGATGCCTTCATGTCCCTTTAGATAAACAGTGTTGAAATAAGTCATAAACTATCTCCTGTTTTTCTTCTGAAAATGCCTGTAATTTGTGGATTAAGAAAATCAGTACTTACAGGATGTGCATCAAAGAACTCAAAAGTTAATGAGTTGAATATCTTCCAAGTTCTTCAATATTCTTTTGTTTCTCCAAAGAAATGATAATGTTTGAGACATCTGGTCTGGAAGTAATTCTTCATTCGTTTTCTGACAGAATTTTTCTCCTCACAGGAAGTGCAGATATTTCCCTGTCTACCAGAATGCAAAAAGGTAAGCATGTTCCCAATGTCCTTTGAAAACAACACTTCAAATGGTTCCCATCATATTATGTTTAACATTCTCAGTATGCAAAACTCTGTGGGGAAGATTCAATGGGATGGAGTTCAGAATTGAGACATTCTGATAATTGTACAGTGGAATTTTGAATTCGTACTATTGAGACATAAGAATGCAAGTAAATGCCTTGGCCTCAATGCACCTTCCCTGTCAACAGAGGACAGCGTGAATATTGCAAAACAGTAACCGCAAAAAGTCCTTCTATTAATGGAAAAATTTTTCCCAAATTAGGCCTAAGAATTCACAAATGGGAACTGAAATGAATTCGCTTATTATTTCTATGATAATATCAAAAGGCATAGTTATCATTTTTGTCATCATAGAAGGGAATTTTGAAATTAATGCATACGTTGTAATTGGAAGAGAAGGGAAACAATTACATTTTCTCAAAAATATACCAGATTTGCTTAGATATTTTCTTTGCAGGTGAATCTCTGGATCCTGAAAGGTTACTTCAATGCCCCTATGATAAGAGTCACAAGATCAGGGCCTGCAGATTCCCGTACCATCTGGTGAAATGCAGAAAGGTAGGGTTGCATTTCAAAATGAGGAGTTTGTCATACTTTACTATAAACATGAATTTGAAGCTTGATATTTGACTAAATGTGCTAAATATGTGTCAATGAAATAATAGACTACCTGGGTGGATGTAGTATACACATATTTGTATTTGCTCTTGTAATCTGATCTTTGCGTAGTGCAGATAAGAAATAGCAGTACAACTTGTTTACAGAACTCTAGGATGAGTAGAACATTGCAAGATGTTTTCTGTAGGACAATCATTTCAGTCTGAGTGTAGCGACTTTATACTTGTTTCCTTGTTCACACTTAACTACTCTAAATCAGCAATTTAGTAAAGTTTCTAAAAATTAAGACAGATGCATTGCCTTATGGCAGGACATAATTCCTGAACCATGTTACTTTTCAGTAAACCTAGTGATCCTGAATTGATGATAACGAAGATGTGTCTTGCGTGTTTCGTATATTTTGGTGTATTTTTTGTAATGATACCACGACAGTTATTTTCACATAGAACAAGAAATCCTTCAAATGCTAATATAGTTATCTATCCCAATTCAATTTTTTGTGTTAAAAAACATTGCTCTGGGCAGAAAACAATCTTCCCTTTGTTATGCTTTTCAAAGGATGCTCACTGATTATATATACACGTGTGCACAGAAAGACACATACATATGCATATTCATGCTCATATGTTTTCAAATATTCTTATATCTAAATGCGAATATATGCAAATTATACTTTACATGCACATGGTATCACACACATGCACCAAGACACACAATGAGGGCATTTCCAAATGTGTTTTTGATCAATGTGTCTTACCCATTCATGTAGCATATATCAATAAATGCCTTTTTACTGAATAAGATGTCATGATTCTGAATGTTTTTAGATGCCAAAGTTATGTTTTAAGTATCCAGCATTTTGCTGCTGTGTCAGACCTCCAATCTTGTCATGACGAGTCTAAATCAAAGTACTTTTATGCGAAAAGAGTATGAGATATAGAGTCTGAGAGAATCTTATCCACCTCCAGCCCCTAAAAATTGTAAGAAACAGATTGAAGAAGAGTCGAGGTTGTACTAGCCCGTCCTCTTGTGCTACACTGGTGTTAGTACAGCACACAAGCCCAAGGTAAAACAAAAGTCAAGCATAAAAACAGCAACCTTTCCTTATCCCCCAATAATTTGTACTATTTTTATTTTTTACATCCTGGTTCAATAGAATCATCCGGACATTGCTGCCAAATTGGCTACTTGTCCCTTCAATGCTCGGCACTTGGTACCCGCGCGATCAACTCAGTAAACATATAGCAACATGTGAAGACCAAAGTTGCATTGAGGATGATGTAGGTAAGCTTGATACACGAAACAGAAATCAGATCTGATTCAGATTCTGTCTGTTACATATTGTGATTCCATTTTCCTTATTTTCCTTCTTGCAGTTACTATGACTTGGTCCCAACCCCAAGAGAAGAAATCTGGAAATACAGGGCATCGCCTTTCCTCTGAGGAAGACTGGGATAAAGGTAAAGAGCTTGATTAAATTTTGAGTTAGTGCTGTAACTGAATGCCAGTTTAGAGATAGATGCAAATAATAGAAAACTCTTTAGCTCAACATGAAATTTAATGTATGCTAACATACATAAAGCTATTATGCTCATCCTCATATATGAAGATATGCATTCCGAAATGATTTCTTTAAAGAATATATATAAAACAGGGTTGTCCATCTATAGTTTAGGACGCTTTCTTTTCCATGATTATTATCCACTTAAATCATTGATATATTAGGTCCTTAAGGTGGTTATTATTTCATTATTACCTATGTCTTTCCTTGGCCATGTAAATGTTAGAGAAAATGTAATATATACCCTGGAGACAATATCCATTTTTCTGTTTGCCAGAATCCTTGGAAAACCCTTGCCCAACGTTTGTTTGGGGGCAGAGCAGAGTCTTCTAGCCAAAACAGGTAAGCAAATGACATTATCACTTTGGCAAAGATCTATTTCTTAGAAATAAAGGAAACAATTATGATAGGTGGAAGAGCTGCCTTTTTCTTTTAGGAATAAAAAAACTTCCTCTTTTCAGAGAAATATTCAGATTGCTGTCTGAACGGTGATTGGTGAAAGCATGCATGTGTAAATCTGCAATTACTTCATGATCTAAAAACATTTCCAGGGGGTGGGGATATGGCCTAATGACAAGTGTGCCTGCCTCGGATACACAAGGCCCTAGGTTCGATTGCCCAGCACCACACATACAGAAAACTGCCAGAAGCGGCGCTGTGGCTCAAGTGGCAGAGTGCTAGCCTTGAGCGGGAAGAAGCCAGGGACAGTGCTCAGGCCCTGAGTCCAAGGCCCAGGACAGGCAAAAACAAAACAAACAAACAAATAAACAAATAACATTTCCAAACAAATTCATTGATATCTATGGAAAGTCATACTCAAAATGGTCTCCGAGTACCATTCAATATTGAGAAAATGTTACAGATATGACAGTATGTCAGAGCCACCGTTCACTTTTCAATGACATACGTTTCGATTTAATTTTATTCACAGAAATAACAAATGAGCGGCTGAAATTCCTCTTCATGTAAGTAGCTACTAAAATCATAAGGAGATTAATTGATTAAATGTAGTAAAAAGCAACTATACAGATACATTGTGTTATCTGGGTTTGTGTGTTATATGCCCTTTGCTCAACAAGAATAGCAATAAAAGCATCATGTGTGTTTACAGCCTGTTTTCATTTTTCAATATTTTATTGCAAACCTTCACCAAATATTTTTGAAAAGGCCTCCTTTACATGGATCTGTGATACCTTGAATATTCTGTTTAAAAATCACACCAGATGTTCGCCCACGTCTAGAGTTTGTAAGGCAAGGATAACTTCCAATATAGGTTTTTGAAAGATCTCTATATGTGATTACAGTGTAAAAGGAAGTGTGTTGTTCCCTGCTGTCACTTTCATATTCAACATAATAACTTGGGAGACAAGAAGAAAAAGTTTCTGGGGACTCTGTGGATTGATGAGACAACCTGAGAAAATTTAGGAGGCTTATAGTTATATTTTCCTTTTATCCCATACTAAGTCACTTTCCACAAAAATAATGCCTCCTTTTTTTCATTTATGGTTTGTATCTCATCTAAGATAGAGAATTTTGGATGAAATATTATGACTTGGATCTCAAATCTTAGGATAATCATTTCTCATGTAGTCCACAATATTTACTATTTTTGTTATAAGACTTGGCAAATTTCATATTTTGTGTCCCTGTCATGTGACACTGATTATACTTGCATAGGTGAGACATATACAAACTGTTCTATTACTTAGATGAAACTTCTTATGTTACCTAAACTAAGGTTAGAAGAAATGTACCTGTTTCATGATCATAATGGATTCTCTGGGTATTAACGTATTCACCTAACTTCAAGTGATATGAAACACATAGAGTTTCATACCATAAGTCAACAGCAGTTGCCCATTGGTCCATTTCTGCGTATATGGAAGTTGAAAAAAAGCAAGAAATTCTTTCAGAATAATAGGCAGTTCTTCAGTTTTGCATATCTGTACAACAACTAGGTAACTTTCTATTGTTCTTAGGCAGAATCAAAAATGTATATTATCACACCTTCCACCATAATGCAAAGATCTTTTGTCTATTTTCCTTTGCATAAATAATCCGGAGGCCTACGATTTGAGGACTACATATTTTTCCTTGTCTTGCTAATGACATGAATATA